>NC_052360.1:77870005-77987023 GCF_009727055.1 Benincasa hispida | reverse complement strand
AAATGTGAATTTTGGTTGAAGCAGGTGTCCTTTCTAGGGCATGTGGTATCCAAGGAAGGTGTCTCAGTGGATCCTGCAAAGGTGGAGGCAGTTACAGGTTGGGCTCATCCAACCACGGTCAGTGAGGTGCGCAGCTTTCTGGGGTTAGCAGGCTACTAAAGACAGTTCGTGCAGAATTTCTCTTGCATAGCCGCCTTATTAACTCAGTTGACCCAGAAGGGGGCAGCATTTGGTTGGAATGAGGCTTGTGAAAGCAGTTTCCAGAACCTCTAGCAGAGGCTGGTTTCCGCCCCAGTTCTCATAGTACCGAACAGATCAGGTGGTTTCGTCATTTTCAGTGATGCATCCAAGAAGGGGTTGGGATGCGTATTGATGCATCAGGGTAGAGTAGTTGCTTACGCTTCACGTCAGCTGAAGAAACATGAACAGAATTATCCCACGCATGACTTAGAGTTAGCAACGGTGGTTTTTGCTCTCAAGATCTGGAGACATTACTTGTATGGGGAAAAGATACAGATCTTCATCGACCACAAGAGCTCGAAGTACTTTTTCACTCAGAAGGAGCTAAACATGAGGCAAAGAAGGTGGTTGGAACTAGTAAAGGATTATGACTGTGAAATTTTGTACCACCCAGGTAAAGCAAACGTAGTGGTAGATGCTTTAAGCAGAAAAATGGCCCATTTCGCAGCTCTCATTACCGGACAGACTCACCTATGCAGGGAACTAAAGAAGGTAGAGATTTCAGTAGTCGTGGGGAAGGTCGCGATACAGTTAGCACAGTTGTCGGTGCAACCAAGCCTAAGGCAGAAGATTATTGATGCGTAGCGAGACGACCCTTATTTGGAGGAGAGAGTTCGTAGAGTGGAGTCAGGCCAAGATAGCGAGTTCTCTGTATCAGCAGAAGGTGGCCTCCTTTATCAAGGACATCTGTGCGTGCCGGCGGTTAGTGACATTAAGAAGGAGTTGTTGTTAGAGGCTTATAGTTCCCTATTCTCAGTCCACCCCGGCAGCACCAAGATGTACCAGGATCTGAAACGTTACTACTGGTGGAATGATATGAAAAGAGAGGTTGCGGAGTTCGTCAGTAAGTGTTTGGTGTGCAAGCAGGTTAAAGCCCTAAGGTAGAGGCCAGCAGGCTTGTTACAAGCATTAAATGTACCAGAATGGAAGTGGGAGCATGTGTCTATGGACTTCATCGTGGGGTTGCCTCGAACAGTTAAAGGTTTCACTGTGATATGGGTCGTTGTAGACAGACTTACGAAGCTAGCACATTTCATCCCTGGAAAGTCCACCTTTTCAGTGAATAAGTGGGCACAGATATGCATGAAGGAAGTGGTAAGATTGCATGGAGTACCCGTGTCCATTGTGTCGGACAGAGACCCTCGTTTCACATCTAACTTCTAGAAAAGTCTCTAGGCGGCATTGGGGACCCGGTTAAACTTCAGTACAGCGTTCCACCCTCAGGTTGATGGGCAGACATAGAGATTGAATCAGATACTGGAAGACATGTTGCATGCCTGTGCCATAGAGTTTTCCAGAAGCTGGGATGCTCACTTGCACTAAATGGAGTTTGCGTACAATAACATCTACCAGTCCACTATTGGGATGTCACCCTTTGAGGCCCTATATGGGAAGAGTTTCAGGTCCCCTGTGTGTTGGGATGAGGTAGGAGAAAGAAGATTGTTAGGACCTGAATTGGTGCAGACCACAAATAAAGCCATACAGAAGATCAGGGCTCGTATGCAGACAGCCCAGAGCAGACAAAAGAGCTATGTCGATATAAGACGTAAGGACCTGGAATTTGAGACTGGGGTGAAAAGTGTTCTTAAAGATGGCACCCATGAAGGGTATTCTGAGGTTTGGCAGGAAAAGAAAGTTGAGTCCGAGATTCATTGGACCTTTCCAAGTCCTGGAACGAGTTAGCCCTGTAGCTTACCGTTTGGCTTTGCCCCCAGCATTGTCTTCAGTTCATAATGTCTTCCATGTTTCGATGCTAAGGAAGTATGTGGCAGACCCATCCCATGTAGTTGACTACGAGCCCTTACAGTTGAATGATAACTTGAGCTATGAGGAGAAGCCCATAGAGATTCTTGCTAGAAAAGTAAAGACATTGCATCGTCGAGAGCTTTTGTGAAAGTTCTGTGGCAGAACCACCAGTTCAGGGAAGCCACCTGGGAGTGAGAGGTTGAGATGAAGGCCCAGTACCCGGAGCTTTTTCAAAGATGAACATTCGAGGACGAAAGTTCTTTGAGGGGGGAAGCATGTAGCATCCCACACCTTTTTATTTATTTATTTTTTTTTTTATTTTTTTTATGTAAAACTTTTCCCTTTTTAGTAATTGTCCTTAGTTGAGAGACATGTTTGGACTTCTGAATTTAAAGTATAAATGCGAGGATTTAAGTGTTGTCGTGGAATATATTCAAAAAATTTTCAATTGAAAAAGTTATGGCAGGAATTAATTATTTTTGGAAAAAGGAAAGGAATTAAATAGTATAAAGAGGGTTAAGGAAAAGATCTATTTAAAGTTATACTATTTTCCTTCTATTATTATTATTATTATTATTTTATTTTTTTAATAAAAGGGCCCCCCACCTTCCCCCTCACCCACGCGAGCCCTCCGTTTTCTTCTTCCTTGCCGTACACCCAGCCGCCACACATGAGTCGACCATCGCACCTGTGCCTCTCTTCGCCACATGAGTCGACCGCTGCACCTGCACCCTCTCTTCGCCGCACGAACCAATCGTCGTGCCTCTCTTCACCGCATGAGCCAGACTGCTGCCACTCCCGTTTTGGACCACCGCCTTGTGCCGTTTTTGCCTAGGTCGGAGCCTAGCCACCAGATTTGCACGTCCGCTTCCCCGCTGCCGCCCTCTATTCGCCGTCCGCCACCGTTGTCACCTTTGGGTTCGCCGGATCTGGCAGTTTTAGGTAAGCCTTTTGTGAAGTTTGGTGGAAGTTTTGGCCCTATTAAGTTTGGAATGAAGGTTAACTTATTCGAATTATTTTTGGCCTTAGTTTTGAATCGAGGAAACTATTGGAGTGGCTATCCAGCGGGTTCGAGATCGTTCAACAAGAGTTTTGGTAAGGATTATAGTCCTTATTGTTGGTTTATGGGCACGCTCTGATTTCTAAACTAAGTTTGACTTAACCCTTGTATCTTTAAGGTTCCAAGTTGTCGTCCTTTGAGGAGTTAAAATCTGTTGGAAGGAGATTTTGGAGTGGTTGTTAACCAAGTTCCTTGGGTAAGCTATTGGGTATTGTGGTTTTGAATCTGAGTTGTCGCAATTATTTGTGGACTGAAACTTAATGGTTGTATTCATATGGTAGGGTTGTTTCTTCAAGCCGCAGCCACTGTTTGGTTGTTTTAGTTTATCTGTGGATTTTCGATTAAGATAAGTAATCTTATCACTGGAACCGCCCACAGGCTAGGCTCTAGTTGTTTGCTAGCATGATAAGTGTATGTTATAGTAACTGTTAGCATGTTGATTGACAGTATGACTTGAATCAAAGTATATTCTGGCACAAATTCTTATTTGCTTACATACATAAAGTATATTTTGGCACAAATTCTTATTTGTTTACATACATACCTAAGTGCTTGATCGTTAGTATGTGATAGTATGTGTTTTCATATGTCGATGTCTGATCTGCTGACGTTGAGGCATACTTGTATGTTGTGGCTTTATGATATAAGTTATACATGGATGATGTATAATATGTTGTTAAGAATTATGGGTATGTGATGCAGCCACGGTATTAAGGATTTTTATGTATGCTTTAGAACCGTACAATGTTGAATCTTAGCACATTAAGACTGTGTGAATATCCTCATTGATTAGTTATACACGGATTCACAAGTTTTGTGTTTCCTTCGGGATTCACCAGTTTGTGTTTCCTTCGGGATTCACCAGTTTTGTGTTTCCTTCGGGATTCACCAGTTTGTGTTTCCTTCGAGATTCACCAGTTTGTATTTCCTTCGGGATTCACCAGTTCGTGTTTCCTTCGGGATTCACCAGTTTTGTGTTTCCTTCAGGATTCACCAGTTTGTGTTTCCTTCGGGATTCACCAGTTTTGTGTCTCTTTCAGGATTCACCAGTTTTGTGGGCATACTTAACTACAATGGGATAGGACTCAGTCTCTTATATGTTACATGTATTTATGTGCCATAGGCGGGTATCTAGAGGACATGGATGCCTAGCCTAACCCCAGTGGTGGGGTTACTTACTGAGTATTTCATACTCATTCTTTCTTTTGTTGATGTTTCAGGTAAGGGTAGAGATGCACTGGCGATGGCACAACAGAATTCATGATCGAGCCACTGGGACTAGTTTTTACGCTTCCGCATCATGAGATTTAGAGTTCTTTTCATGTTTCGCTTAATGTTTAGTTTTAATGTTTTAAACTTATTATTAAAAAAAATTGTTTTTTCATATGTACTTATTAACCTTTATGGGTACCCTATTATTGTTTTTAACAATTGCATTTAATAAATGTCTTTTGAACTTCTCTTGTTTTTAATTAGCATTTATTTCAAATGACTGAGCGCCGTTTTAAATTCTTTGCATGCATTTATTTTAGTAACGGTCTTACCTAAGTCCTAGGGGGTCGGGTCGTTATATTGAAGCTCCAACGGTATGTGAATAACTGACTAAACTCTTTAATCACGATATCCACCATCTGTTAACTGTCAGGCACTCAACTAAAGACCGACAACTGTTCTCTTCGCACTACAAATATATTTTTGTGTTCATATAACAAATCAATAGTGTGATGACCCTTCACAAACTGCTTGTAAGTACAACTTGGCCAAATTACCGTTTTGTCCCTGTAGTTATATCTAACTCCTTTAGTACCACTAATTCCTCTAATGAACAATATGTCATAGTCCCACTATGAGTGAGTCCTCTCTTCCCAAAAGAGGGTGTGGCCACTATGATCAAGACCCGAAATCAGCCCTTAAGGGAGTAATTTATCTATCCCCTGCATTAGGAAAGAAGTGAATTCTGTCCTGTGAAGTTGAGTTTCTAGCTCCCCAATCAGACGAATCCTCAAAATGGTAGGCTTGTTGAGTTGGCAATCTAGCCACTCTCACCCATACAAATCAAAGGTTGCCTTCATGAGCAGGAGTTCACAACTCACTCAGGATTCAGGTCATGTCACCTATGTTTATCCTAGTGAAATGTAAGTCTCTATTATCAATGGTGTTATATAAAGAGACTAATCATTTTATGGTCCAGTCTTATACAAACTCTTTTTATAGGATACCCCCGCTTGCATGTCTCCACATGAATTATCAAGATCAAATCATTTGTAGCACTTTACAACACTTGTAACACCTACAAAGCGGGTTGTATCTGTAGTGTCACCAAGATAAGGTACCTAACCTTTATCCATCTACTACAGACCATTTAAGTTATTATTTAAACAAGATCCATCTGTATGTCTCTACATACTTGTTTAAATTTACATTAAATAACCTCGGATCTTAGTTTATTGGATTGAGTTATCACTACAACAATTCTAGGCGTTAATTTCGGTTTAAAATCGACATTAAAGATAGTGTTATTAAACCCCTTTAGTGTCGGTTGTCTTTAATGTCAATTTTATACAGACATCGAACAGGGTATACAATTTCGGTTTTAAACCGATATTAAAGACAACCGACATTAAAGAGCTTTAATAACACTATCTTTAATGTCGGTTATCAACCGATATTAAAGCCCTTTATTGTTGTTTTAATGCTTAGAATTATTGTCTATTTTTTCAATTATTATCCATTTTTGTAAATACCATGTCCCTTTTTTTTTCAATTATTGTCCGTGTATTCAATATAATTATTGTCAAATCCATTTTTAATGTTGGTCAAAAAGTTAAAAACGATAGATCCCTAAAACCAAGGTAATCAACGCCTGTCCATGCACAAAATAAATTCTTAATTGATTTCAAAAATCCATAATAATAAGTCACAAAAGAGGAATTAGATGATAATTTAACTCTAAAAGCAAGGTAATTAACAAATTACCAAAACTAATAAGGATTTCATAGCAAAATAAAAATTTTGTCAGATCTAAACAACTTAATGAGCGAGAACTTACTTTTAAACTATAAAATACAAACTAANAAAAAAAAAAACAAAACAAAAGTTCACACACACTTGTTGCCATTATATAGTGTTTTCCAAATAGTCTTTCAATTGCTCCTTCGTTATGTTCTCTCCACCATCCACCACAGATTTGATCCAAATTGAAAGCATGACTTCTTGCAGGCAGAGAAAAATAGGCAAACATATAATATGAATTCAATTACCCCACACGAAGAGTTTATGAATTTCAAGCTAGGGAGCTATGGAAAGACAACATGGGAATTTATGATTTCAAGTCTTCATGGGAATTTGCAAAGAAGGTCAACACTAAATCTAATCCAAAGTTTAGAATAAATTGACTTTTAATATAAGCATCTTATAAATATTACCTTGTACTTGTTATTAATGTTGTTATGAAGTCCCTTTTGTGTTAAATGCGCCTTCTTCACTTGTCAACCTTCTTAAAACATGTCCAATGCAATCTTCCTATCTTCCTTCCAAATCTTTAAGAATCAAAATTTAGCCTTATACATCAAACTTGAACCTAACAAAATGAAAAACTTCACTCAAAGTCATTTCATTATTGCTCAAATGAGTTAGCTCCCAAATTCTAATTCGACTAGTTTCCAAAAGAACCTTACTCTGAAATAGTTTCGTGTCCATTCGCAAAGGCTAAGAAGAGACTATTTTGAAAAAAAAGAATCGCCTTGTCAAGAGAGAAGAAAAAAAAATTAAGAAAACAAGTATCCTATCTTCTATATGGTTCAATCACCACAATATTGCTCCATTCTCTTGTATATCCTGTTCCAAGTGAAAAAAAGTGTAACAACAATTAGTAACCTATCTACTATCAATATAATTTTGATCATAAACAGAATTGATCCTCATAGATTTAGCTAGTTTATCTAGTTGCAGTTTAACACTCAAAGCATAAGAATATTATATTTTTTACAAAGGGACTTGAGTAAAGAACAAAGTACCTTCTTGAGTTGATTTTAGTAACTCATTTCTTTCCCAACCCCAGAAGAATAGCAATTGTAAGCATAAAAAGTACCTTCTTGAACTGAGACATATGCATCTCATGTATCGCAGCACACTGACTCTCTCGTGATTGTGTTCCATGCTTGATTATGACATCACGTTCTTCCTCAAGTATATTGAAAAGTATTAAAACAATAACTATTTAAAGTGAAACTGACATTTTATCTTACTTTTATATCTCAACAAAATTGTAAACATCCTATATATTAAAGATCTAAAAGAGAGAGATAAAAAAAGAGAGAAATCAATGAGTTAGAAGAATTTATTTGTACTATTTTTCCCGTTCTACTTCTCAAGAAATCTCAGCTCTTCTTGTGGACGTAGGCACCTCTTGCCAAACCATGTTAAAATATTGTTGTCTACTTCTCATCCCTTACCTTGCATGCGTAAATCTGCATTATAAGTCTTTTGATCTTAAAAAAAAAATCGCCATTATTACTAAGCATTAAGAGCTCTCAATCTTTCTCTTCCTTCTTTGTTCAAAATAATTTCATTTTTCCCCAGCATTCAAACACAAGATAGAATCACCAACAAACAATTCAATTATGATTTCAACATCTTCTTTTCATTTAATAGGAAACTATGCACAATATTAATAATACTTTAAAATGTAAAGAGGGTGATAAAGCATCAATCTGAAATAGGCCAAGGGAACTACTGAAAAGATGGACGCCTAAAAAATAGTTTTAAAAAATTGAGTGGTGTTTGTATTTATGGTTTCTATGGAGCTACATTATTTCCTTCCATTAAACGAAAAAAGTATCCCATGTAAAAATTTTATGGAAAGAGAACTCCCAATAGATGATTGTAACTGTAGTCTCGAAAAAAACACTAGTAAAGAATTGTAACAAAAAAAAAAATGTTGTGAGGTATGCTAGATTAGGCATATGAGCATGAGTCAAAATAATATTCATAACATGAAACGAGCAACAGAAGCAATTGGGATCACCTGTTTGAAGTCATGACGTGTTAAAACCCTATTTGTGAAATCAATAAAAATGAAAACATAAAGAGAATGAACCAAATAAACAACCTTTAAGTCTGAGCCATGCGTGCATCATCAAAGGTTGGAGATTCGAACCTTCATTTGAATTATACTCAGGTTGACAAATTGCAATGTTGAAAAAGTGGTACAACTTATACCTTCTAAAAACTATATTAAAAAATGACTCATGAATCATACCAAATTCATCCAACACAACACCAAAAAAGTTAAACACATAAACGTCCAAATCCCACCAAACTTAAAAACACACCAACTGTCACAAAAACATTCTACTCCAGCCACAAAAATCACCATATAATTAACCAAATTCTTCAAAGAAAAAAAAAAAAGAGGTCTAAACTTAGTTGAGGGTATTAATTTCTCCCCTAGGTTGAGACTCATTTCACCAAATACAGAGCAAGAAAAGGAAAATTGAAACTATATTTAATAGTCCATACAAGCATACAATAACACAACATCAAAATTCTCGCTACACACAACGATAAGGCACAACCCAACTCAATATTTTCACTCCAAATAGGCCACAAAAACCAATCAAAGACACCCAAAAAAGATCCAAATAGAACCCATTTCAGTAAATTCCCCAGAAACCTCCAATTAACAAAGGTTGAAAACATCAAAGACCCCCCAACTCAAAACGAAAGAAGAGAAAGAAAAAAAGGGTAAAATTGTAACAGAGGCATTGAATGGAAGAATGAACTGTAGAAAATGTAAGGGAAAAGGGAACCCTAGAAAATGAATTGTAGAAATTCACCTTTAGGAAGAGGAAAGAGAAAAGTGGATCCACCTAATTTCCTTTTTCTCGAACTGAACAAAGGAGGAGGAGGAGGAGGAGGAGGAGGAGACAGACTGGATGGGTTTGCGTTTTGGAAGGGTTTCACATGGGTTGTGGGTGAGTGGAAGTCTGGGAATGCAAGGAAAAAGAAAATGGGGGAGGGGGGTGTTTTTTGTTTTTTTTTTTTTAAAGCGGATCTTTAATGTCGATTTTAAACCGACATTAAAGGTAGATATACCTACAATGTTGGTTTAAAAACGACATTGAAGATCCATTTTTTTTTAAAAAACAAAATCGACATCATACATTTGGTTTCACTTTTTCCAATCGACATTAAAGCCCAAAATTCGTGTAGTGTATGCTTATAAAATAACACTTATTTTATTAGTAATAATATGTTTATACAGAGATTACAAGCTATGAGATTATAAGGAGATTTAGGACACCATTCTCAACAATCTCCCAATTATCTTAAAACCTAGGGAGACTAATGTACAATACAAAGACAGTACAAAATACAATAAACTAGGACATACACTATACCCTAGTAATATCTCCCACTTGCCCTAGACAATGTACTGCATATCCCGTAGACCCAGACTTTCTAGATAACCCTTAAACACTTTAGCCGTGAGACCCTTTTTAAACGGATCAGCAACGTTATGCTCCGACGCGATCTTCGTGACAATCACATCACCGCGATGCACAATCTCCTGGATCAAATGATATTTCTGTTCTATGTGCTTGCCACTTCGGTGACTCCGAGGTTCCTTAGAATTTGCCACAATACCGTTGTTATCAAAATAAAATGTGATTGGTAAAGAATAAAGCCTAACTAAATTAACCAAAACCTAAAGACTCTCCAAAGGAGACCTAGTATGCAGGAGACTAAGTATTCACATGACTTAGTATACATTCACAATTTGAAACCTAAATTTCCACATCAAGAATATGTGAGTGGTTTAATTTACTGATAAATATTTTATTATTCAACTAGTGTGAATTATGACTTTGTAAGCATTGTATAATTATGTATGAATTCGGAGAAGCTATGGGACATGATTTTTCTAGATTGTTATGAATTTTTCAAAAAGTTTATGACTTAAAAACATAAATTATTGTTTATGAAACGTTTGAGATATAGTACGAGCATTTGAGACTTTAGCATATGTTTTATGTTCAATGTAAACATTCGAAGATCGTGAAATGTTTCAATAGAAAATGTGGCTTTTATAAAGAATTGAAGAAAATGTGTTTCTTGTAAGGATTTTAAGATTTGACAAACGTTATTTTTTTAAAAAAAAAAAAAAAAATACATGATTTTAGACTGGTCTCCATTAAGGGACGAATCTTCAGCGGAAGCGATTAAATGTCTATTACTTTGATTTTGTCTTGAATTCACAACACAGAAAAGTATATAAAACATTCACAATATTGTAACTTCATAGGTTAAGCATGGAAATACAGGGAAAGAAGAAATATCACCTTTGAAAAACACTTCTTCTATTCTTCTCCGGGTCTTCATTATTTTTTGCAATTGATCTCCTATATACAACAACGCCTTCAAAATATCTTTCTTATTATTCTTTGGCAAGAAATTAGTTGTGAAAACCTCCTTTTGAAAGACGGGGAATCGAGATAGTATGAAGATTAATTTCACAGAGAAACCTTTTATCTGTTTTTTTTTTTTTTTTTTTTCTGGAGATAGATGAGAGGGCTTAGGTTAACATCATAAACTTCTCTACAAGAAATTACTTTTATCACAAAGAGACTCCCTATGAAAAAAAACGTGAAGTGGATAACCACTAACTTTTCCATTTTCCCCAGTATTTAATTCAACTAAATTTAACTAATTAAATTAAATTAATTGACGTAATTAATTAAATATCTCATATTTAATTAAAGACATATTTCATTTAATTAGTTAATTAAGGTATTTAATTAAATATCTCATATTTAATTAAATGCATATTTGAATCATATGCAAATGTATATCTCTCATAATTTATAGTCTCAATATGAATCTCATTCATTTCAAAATTTAACCTATAATTTTAGTATGAATTTCATTCATATTATTTATTATTTGAATTTTATTCAAATACAATAAATCTCCTTTTGTTATATGATTTAATTTTGAATGTTATTCAAAATTAACTATCTATTATAATGTATTTATATGCATTGTATTAATTGTATCTTATACAAAGAATGTATATTCCCTTAATAAATTTCAACATTTCAAATTCTTTCAAAACTATTGGTCCTTGTTTACCTATTGTGAGTTAGTACGAGATCTAATGAACCTACAGATTATATGCTCCAATGATATGAAGTTAATTAAACTTTTTAATTAAATTAATGAACATTCATTAATTATGAGTCGCTCCACTAAAGTCTCATAGTTGCATTCTTAACACTGTAGAACATGTTGTGTCCATAGATTTAACTACTGCTAGTATGTCGATCATTCACGAGTTGTTTGTAATTACAGGTAGATCAAATTACCATTTTACCCCTATATTTACCTCTTACTCCTTAATTACGATTTATTCTTCTACTCAACAATATTTTTATGGCTCCACCATAAACCAAGTCCCTCTTAGACCAATGAGTTGGTGGTACCATTTGTTCAAGACTCAGAATCAAGACTTACGACAACTACTCATCTAATGTACAATACATGAAAAACAAGTACAATATACAATAAAGTAGGGCATACTCTATACCCCAATATCATCTCCCAGTTGCCCTAGACAAGATGTTGTGTATCCCATAGACCCAGACTTTCTAGATGACCCTCGAACACTTTAGTCGTGAGAGCCTTTGTAAATGGATTAGCAACGTTTTGCTCTGACATGATCTTCGTGACAATCGTATCACCGCGATGCACAATCTCCTTGATCAAATGATACTTCCGTTCTATATCCTTGTCTTTATGATGACTCCAGGGTTCCTTTCAATTTGCCACAGCCCCGCTGTTATCACAATAGAGAGTGATTGAGAAAGACATATTTGAAACAACTTCCAAATCTGTAAGGAACTTCTTAAGCCAAAAAGTCTCTTTAGCAGCTTCACAAGTGGCTATATATTTGGCTTCCATAGTGGAAGAGACTTGAGGTCTACGATCGAGTAGACGATCGAGCAAGTGGGAGATAAGATGTTGTTTATCGTATCGACAATGTGCTCGATCGTTTAGTAAATGACAGCCTATCGTATAGACTTAGCTACTCAATCGTTTAGCTACGATGAGCTGATTAACTATCATATAGTCAAAGGTATGTGCTCGTTGCTAAACGATCAAGTGGCTAAGTCTATATGATAGGTTGTCGATTACTAAACGATCAAGCACATTGTCTATACGATAGAAAACATCTTATCTCCCACTTGCTCAATCGTCTACTCAATCGTAGACCTCCAGTCTCTTCCTCAAGCCAATATTATACAGAATTCACTACTCCTGGATTCTTCACACTGAGAATACGAAGGTAAGCATTGTGGTGGTGTCCTTATTCAGTTCGTGAATTGAGTTGGACTCGATTGGTTTCGTGGAGGCTGTGTTCGTTGTGTTCATGCTGTGTTCTGGTCGTTGCATTCGAGTGCGTTGTACTTGGATGCTTGTAGATTGATCGAGGGATTCTTGAATAATGGTTCTTCAAAGGCATGCATCCTCTATCCCTTGTATCATCGTTTAGCATGCTGTAATTTCTAGTTGTGCATGACCTGTTAGTTTCCATTTTAGACTGTAATTGATTGTGTTTATTCGAATGAAATTTGGAACGATCCCTTCCGCTGCTCATGGAAATCCTCGTGTTTGATTTCCTTCAATTAGTATCAGTGCCAGGTTGTTCTGATATTCCAAATTTCAATTCTGTTTTGAACTTCTTTTACAGTCTTGGTGGGTTTTAAGGTTTCTACATTGTATTTAAGTGTTAAATGCGTTTGTGGATGTGTTGATGAATGTTTACAGGATGGTTGCCTCGGTTTCAAGCTTTCTTTACGATTACAAAGTGTTAATTTGTAAGGGCCCCTGCGGTTTTGGGCATAATTAACAAGCAATCGAGTTTGTATTCAAAGTGTTTGATGTTTCTTGAGTCGTTCATAATGAAGTTTCAAAGCATGGAGATGCGGTTCTCATCGAAGAAGAAGACCAAAGATTGGTCGTATCATGTAGCCTAAGATAAACAATCGTTGAGATTTAGTAAATACTACACGATTGCGCAGAGACTTAGCCACTCGATCGTTTAACTACGGTCAGCTGATTAACTATCGTATAGTCAAAGGTAAGCGATAGTTTAGTGTTTGCACAACTATTGTTTAGTGAAGCTCTTTCACTTGATAGCTTATCACCGTAAGTTCTTTTCGAATGAAGTAACTACAAAATTTAGGAAAACAATTTTTCTTTTTATCTCACGGTTACCATAAAATTACCAATAACCTCCCACTTAATTGGTTATTAGAGAAAAAGAATTTAATTATCAAATAATTACTATATTATAAATAAATATGATAACCTTAATTATCAAATAATTACTATATTATAAATAAATATGATAACCAACTTACCATATTATATTTATAACCTATAGTTTTAATATTTCATCTCATGAAACATACAAACCACAGTTCTTTTTCTATTTTATGGTACTTAATGTAAATCATATTTACATTAATTCCTCCACTTGATGTATCTCATACATCACACCAATTATATCACATATAATTGAATTTTCTCTTGTTAATTTGAACACTTCAAACTAACCCCAAGAACTGATTCTCAACTCGAATCCATTAAGCTACCAAGGGTACCTTATGAACCTATAGCTTGAAGCTCCAATGGTATATTAATAGCTAATTAAACTCTTTGGCCATGAGATCCACCATCCTTAACTGTCGGGTACTCCACTAAAGATCGATAGTTGTACTCTTCCTACTACAGATATATTTTTATGTCCATATCAACCAATCAATAGTGTGATAACCCTTCACAGATCGCTCGTAAGTATAGGTGGGCCAATTTACCATTTTGCCCCTGTAGTTACATCTAACTCCTTAAATACCATTGATTCCTCTAATGAACAATAAGTCATAGTCCTACTATGAATGGGTTCTCTCTTCCAAAGAGAGGATGTGACCACTATATTCAAGACCCAGAATCAGCCTTTAAAGGAGCAATCTATCTACTTACCTCTGCTTTGGGAAATGAGTGAATTCCATCTTGTGTAATTGAGTTCCCAGCTCCCCAATCAGACAAATCCCCAAAAAGGTAGGTTTGTTGAGTTGGCAATTTGACCACTCTCACCCATACTAATCAAAGGACCGCCCTCATAGGCAAGAATTTCCAAAACACTCAGGATTAAGGTCATGTTACCTATGGTTGCTTAAGTGAGGTGTAAGTCTCAGTTATCAACGGCGTTATATAAAAAGATGAATTATCTCGTGGTCCGATCTTATACAAACTCTTTGTATAGGACACCTCCGCTCGTATGTCTCCACATGAATGGTTAGGATCAGACCATCTATAGTAGTTCACAACACTTGTAAACCTCTACAAAGAGGACCATATCCGTAGTGTCACAAGGATAAGGTATCCCTCCTTTATCCTTATATTATAGACCATTTAGGTTATTACTAAAGGCATGATCCACTCGTATATCTCATATACATGCTTAAGTTTACATTCAATAACCACGGATCTTTGTTTATTGGATATGAGTAAATGTAAATAAAATAACTAGCAATGATAGTTAATCAGCTGATCATAGCTAAACGATCGAGTGACTAAGTCTATATGATAGGCTACCGTTTACTAAATGATCGAGCACATCGTCTATACGATAGACAACATCTTATCTCTCACTTGCTCGATCGTAGATCTCCAGTCTCTTCTTCAAGCCAAGATCATACAGAGCCCACAACTCTTGGGTTCTCACACTGAGAATACTATGGTAACCATTGTGGTGGTGTCCTCACTCAGTTTGTGAATCGTGTTGGACTCGATTGGTTTCATGGAGGTTGTGTTCATGCTGTGTTCCGGTCGTTACGTTCGAGTGTGTTGTTCTTGGACGCTTGTAGATTGATCGAGGGATTCGTGAAGAATGGTTCTTTAAATGTATGCATCCTCTATCCCTTGAATCATCTTTTAGCATATTGTAATTTCTAGTTGTGCATGACCTGTTAGTTTCTGTTTTAGACTGTAATTGATATGTTCATTCGAATGAAATTTGGAACGATCCCTTTCGCTGCTCATGGAAATCTTTGTGTTTGATTTCTTTCAGTTATGTTCCCAACTCCTCAATCAATCTTGTCCTAAAAATGGTAGGCTTATTGGGTTGGCGAGTCCGACCACCCTTACTCTTACAAATCAAAGGGAAAACCCTCACAGACATAAGTTCATAACTCACTCAAAATTGAGATCGAGTTACATATGATTATCCTATGAAATATTAATCTCTTCAGTTAATAGCGTTACAAGAGAGATCAATGATGTTACAGTCTGGTCTTATACAAACTCATTGTATAGGATACCCCCACTTGTATGTCTCAATACGAACGATTTGGATCACATCATTTATAACTCTTACAAAGTGGGTCGTATCCATAGTATTACAAATGATAGCACACCTAACCGTGTCCATATACTATAAACCCTTTAGGTTATTACTTGAACATTATCTACTTGTATGTCAACTACATACTATTCAAGTCTCATAAAATAACTTTGGATTTTTACTGTAATGATTTCTCATTATTGCAAATTTAAAATAATCAACCAAATTACTAATTAATTAGTAAGCTTTAGGGCATAAATTCCAACTCTAAATCATACGAGAAAGCAAGATTTTGATTTATAAGTATTATGAAATCGATAATTAAAGAACACAAAAAGGAACGTAGAGATAGAGAAGATCAACACACAGATATACGTGGTTCACCAACAGTGTGTTAGCTATGTCTACCAGTAGAGGGAGAACAATATTATTAGAGAGAATATTTTCAGAAATTACATCAAAACAGTGCCTCTAGGGTTAGAGAGTTTATATAGCGCCCTATTCTAAACCCTATGGGTCATAATCATAAATAACTGCAAATAAATAAATATGCTCAATACGAATTCCGAATAGGTTTCGAGGGCGTTGCCCTCAAACCCCCACCAGGGCGCACCGCCTCTGGACCCCGGTTCGCTCACTCGTCAGTGAGACCCCCGTACTTGGGTTGTTCGAAGCGCCAGCAAACAAATTCAAGACATTTCAACAAAAAGTTTTAAATATAAGTACCCAATGATGATTGTTTGTATACTATGTAAATGTGTTTCTATAACGTACTAGTGTGCCCAAGGCATAAGAGACACAAGGAAACGTTAGACCATTAAATACCAAATTCGAATTTCAAATTTTGTTCCAAATCCTAGATTTGAGGCATTGCATTACTAGTGTACCCAAGTAATAGGGGATGTAGGAAATGCTAGGTCCATTATTTGTCAAATCCACTAGGGATGCATTTTTTTCCTTTATTGGGACGGTAACCTCGTGCCTCAAATGGGGTGGGGAAGGAAGAAGAGAGAATGAGGAGAGAAAAATAAGATCTATTACCTGATGGTCTCCTTCTCCAACACCAGTTATATCCTAGGATTACCATATTTATATATAATTTGACATTACATATATCAAAATAAGCGTTTTTCAAATTTGAGGACTGCATAAAGATATTATAGTATTTTAAGTGTAACAACCTGGCTTTTTTAAAAAGAAAGGCTACAGGTGTAACTCATGAAAGCTAAAATCAAAATTTATTTAAAACAATAAAACTAAATATATACGACAAAGGAATCAAACCAACTTTAAAAGGATAAATAAGATTTTATTTTTCGGGATCTCATCAAAAATATAAAATAAATATGATTGTAAATTCAAAAACAAAAAGAAATTAACAAAAGAGTTGTCAAAACATGTTCAAAGTGGAAACTCAATACGACACAGTCCTATAGCACAATTAGCATCAGCTCATCATCGGCCTCACACACCTTTGCCATTACCTGAAAAATATTGAAAGGTGAGTATTAAAAATACTCAGTAAATAATCCTTTTGATCGGATCGGATATGCACATCTACACACAGAAACAAGCAACTATGCAATACAGGACTTTCCCTTTAACTCTAGCCTTTGCATGGTCAATGTGGGTATAACTCATCTATCGCGTCACTAAATTTCTATAGAGCGAGTGTAGGTTTTCTGGAACACCCAGAACCTCCCCCCTCACAAGTCCCCAATTAGATAAATGAGTAATTTTCATAAGCAGATTTTTATGACTCGTTGCCATGATGCAAGTTCCAAACAAAATATGTGTGATATGGACAGACAAACGTACATGGAATACATACCAAAAAAAAAAAGTTAGAAACGGCCCCATCCAACACCAACACATGTATGAACAGCGACAATAATTATAGAGCATCACGACACATCAACATTAAGCATCACAAAATCGTGCATGGTTTTCATTCAGTAAACATACCCATCCAACAAGTCATGAGGCTGTCATTAGAACAACCACTTACCTCGAAGTAGAGTTCAGTAGCTAATCCAAAATTATCCACAAACCAAAAACCTTGCTTCGCCTAAACATCTCATGTCCAATATAATAGAGAAGTCAAGGTTGATACACCAAAAATAAGCCATAAAAGCTTGCTCAATAAAGAAGGATAAAACTTTACCAATAAAGAGAAAGAAATAACCTTTGAGCCAAAAGTGAAAATGGTACAAATAAGAAAGAAACACTTTTCTGTTATTAAATTTTATGTGCATCAAAACTAGTGCCTTCACATTCTCTTTTATACACTACAGGTAGTGATTGAGAATCAAAAGAATAAGGCAAATCTCTACAGAAAAGGAAAAGAATATTTACAGTAAATTGTTCCTGAAAATGTGAAGTGCAACCAAAATCCAATCGAACGGGTTAATCTAAATCAACCAAAACGTCACTTAACGCACGTCATCGCATTGACCAAAGAATCCAATCGAAGGGGTTAATCTAAATCAATTTGAGACCAAAATCGAACTATTGGTGAAGAAATCATGACTCAAATACCTCAGCTGGTTTAGTTTATAATTAACTTTATCTTGTAACGGTCTGCTAGTATGTGTTATAAATACCACTGTTCAGAAAACAAAGAAGAGTTTTTTTTTCATACTTTTTATTTGATCTGTAAACAAAACAAGCTATAAGCAATCTTCAATTGAGAAAGAAAGTGGATCTTCCCGTGGCAAATCTTCAACTTTATCCTGTGTGTTTCTTCTTCTTCTTTTTATCTTATTCTTTTGATCGGCATCAATCTTTCTGCAAATCATTAAAGCACAATCTTGCTATCAAATCACATCGATTTCAGAGTACCGAATTGACTTGTGTATCGATTTTATTCTATCGTGTAGCATCGAGTCAGAAGTTTTCTTTTTCGAGTTGCATCAAGAAAAGATTAAGACTCATCGAGTAGAGTCGAGTATCGATCAACATTTATCGTGTTCCATCGAGCAAAGAACAGAAACTTATCGAGGATAGAAGGAAATTTTCATCGAGTATCGAGTATCTAGCATCGCGGATTCAATAGAGCCTTTCTCAATCATTTCTTCACCATCTCTGTGTTGATATTGATTAATTGGGTCTAGAAAAAAATGAATAACTCAACAATTTCTGGTATTAGAGCATTTTTAGATCATCAAGGTCAGCATTCTTGAAGCATCAAGATACTCAAGAAAACGTTCTTGATATTCTTCCACGTCAGTGATGGCTGTTGCTAGATTTGAGATTGAAAGATTCGATGGAAAGGGTGATTTTGGTCTGTGGAAGGCCAAAATCAAGGCTATTCTTGGACAACATAAAGCCCTTTAAGACCCATCGACTCTGCCACATACGTTAATAGCTCAAGAAAGGGAAGATATGGAACTTTAGTTCTTAACCTCAGTGATAGCATCTTGAGACAAGTGATCGATCAAGACAGGTGATCGATCAAGACACGACTTACAAGATGTAGGTTAAGCTGGAAGGTCTCAATGCAACAAGGATCTCCCCAACAAGATGCTCTTAAGGGAAAAGTTCTTCACTTTTAAGATGGATTCTCCTAAACCACTATCAGACAATCTGGATGAGTTTAGAGCCTTGTAGAAAAGATTGGCGATGAGAATGAAACCTTTGTTTTGACCCGAAGCCTATAAGGAGGTAAAGAATGCCTTGAAATATGGTAGAGTCAGTTAGCATTGATGCCATTATTTCAGCATTGAGAACTAAGGAGTTGGAGCTTTATCCAGTATAAAAAGGAACAACCTAGTGCAGAAGGGCTATTTGTCAAGGGCAAAAACAAGCATAATCAGTCTAAAGGGATTAAAAATCAGTCTGGTGAATGGCATAAACCAAAAACTAAACTGAGATGTAATTACTACAAGAAGAAAGGACACTTAATGAGGGATTGCTATAGCTTAAAACGGAAAAATCATGAAAAAGAGAAGGATCAGAAAGGAAAACAACCATAAGCCTCAGTGGTTGAAGGGTTCTACTTCTATTCTAATGCCTTAGCCCCTACTTGAAACAAAACCAACCAAATAAATCCTCTTGGAAAACATGACTGGGTACTTGACTTTGGCTGTACCTATCATATGACACCCTTTAGACCTTGGTTTAATACCTACGAGGATGTGGATGAAGAATCTATATACATGAGGAACAATGAAGCCTGCAAAATCAAAGGGGTTGGTTTATTATCCTTAAAGCTAGAGGATGGATTAATCAAGCTTCTCAGAAATGTGAGACATGTACCTTTACTCAAGAGAAATTTGATATCTTTGGGTATGCTTGACTTCATTGGGTGTGATGCAAAGGAAAAGATGGAATCCTATAAGTGATTAAGGATTCTAAGGTAGTGTTGGTTGGTGAAAAGGCCAATGATCTCTATATAGTAAGAGAAGTAGAGATGATGACTAATGCCTACACTATTTCAACAGCAAACATGACAGAGGCAGACTTGGGGCACAAAAGACTATCCTTTATCAGTGAAAAAGGGATGCAAGAACTGTCTAAATAGGGTATTCTGCTCAAAGGGATCAATGAGCATCTTTCCTCTTGTGAACACTATATTCTAGGGAAAGCTACCAGACAAAGCTTTTTAAACTCTTAGCATACCACCAAAGGAATATTAGATTATATTCATTCTGGCCTATGGGGACCATTTCCTACACCAAGCCTTAGTGGCTCAAGATATTTTCTAACCTTTATAGATGAATTTTCTAGGAAGAGCTGGATATACTTTCTTAAAACTAAGGGTCAGTCTTTGGGAAGTTTAAAGATTGGAAAGCTATGATAGAAACACAAACATCTAAAAGGTTAAAATACTTTATAACTAACAATGGGCTTGAGTTTTGCAATGAAGACTTTGACAAATACTGTAATGAGAATGGTATAATTGGCATAGAGCTGTGAGGTATACACCTCAACAGAATGGGGTTACTGAGAGGTTAAACAGAACTATAATGGAAATGGTATGATGTTTACTTTCTGATGCTATCTTAAGTGAAAACTATCGGACAAAAGTTGCAGCCTACACGGTGTATACTTTGAATAGGTGTCCTCACACATCTCTAGAGTTGTTTACCCCTGAGGAGAAGTGGACTAATCATCCTTCTATTCTAGACAACCTTAAGGTTTTTGGGTGTGTAGGGTTTGTTCACCAAAATAAGGGAAAGTTGAAAGCTAGAGCTGTTATGTGCATGTTTGTAGGCTTCACAAAAGGTGTCAAAGGATATAAAATGTGGCATCCAGTAGAGAGGAAGTTCATAATTAGCAGAGATATCCCATTTAGAGAAGAGGGGATGTTTATGCAAAAGGAGAAAAGACTTAAGGATGAAGCTGAGTCATCCACCACAAGAATTGAGGTGGAATTACCTACAAAGCAACCAATAGAACCTAACCTACCTAGTGACAGAGGAGAAGTTAAGGAAGATGCAGGGGAACAAGAGGAGATTGTTAATGAGTAGTTTGACTTGAGTCAGTATGTCTTAACTAGGGATAGACAAAGAAGAACCATTACCCCTCCAACTAGATATACTGAAATGAACTATATGAATTTAATTCTAAATGTTTTTGTTGCTTCTACTAACAAAAAACCAACAACCTTTGAAGAAGCAACAAGTTGTGCTGATGCAAGAGATTGGATAGAAGCTATAATAAGGAAATGTATTCACTAAATGTGATTGATACTCTGTCTTTAGTTCCTCTGCCTAAGGGTTATAAAGCAGTTGCCTCTAAATGGGTTTTCAAACATAAGGAAGGTGTATTCTGTTATCAGAAACCTAGGTATAAGACATTGGTTGCAGAGGGGTTTACAAATAGATAAGGAATAAACTACATAGAGATTTTCTCTCCAGTTGTCAAACAAACTTCCATAAGACTTATCTTATCCTTAGTTGCTCAAAATAACCTAGAATTGTATCATCTAGATATGAAAACCGCCTTCCTTCATGGATATCTAGAAGAGACAATCTACATGATGCAACCTAAGGGATTTGAAGTTAAAGGAAAAGAGAATCTCTATTGCTTACTCAAAAAGTCAATCTATGGGTTAAAACAATCACCTAGGTGTTGGTATAGAAGGTTCAATGACCATATTTCTAGCATTGGATTCACGAGAAGTTCATTTAACATATGTGTTTATGTAAATATAAGTTCCTACAAGGATAAGGTTTGCTTACTCATATATGTGGATGATATGCTACTGCTAGGTAGGTCCAAGGAAGATTTAACCTGAGTTAAAAACCTCTTAAAAAGGGAGTTTGACATTGAATGACTTGGGAGAAGCAAGCAAAGTTCTAGGGATTCAAATCCTAAGGAACAGATAGGAGTCTGTCTTAAGCATCAACCAGTTTAACTATTGTGAGAAGATCCTAAAAAGATTCAATCTAAGTGATGTTAAACTTGTAAGCTTGCCTATTGCTCAACACTTCAAGTTATCCTCAGCCAACTCTACTAAAGATTCTAACTAAGAAAAAAAAATGTCAGTTATACCCTATAGTCAGGCAGCCGAAAGCCTAATGTATTTAATGATTTCTACCAGACCTGATCTCTCATATTCAGCTAGCCTTGTTAGTAGATATATGTCTAACCCAGGTAATAGACATTAGGAAGCTACTAAATAGATCCTAAGATACTTAGTTTGGTCTAATAACTCAAGACTAGTCTATCAAAAATCAGCTGAACCAAACTTAGAACTATATGGATATGTGGATGCTGACTATGCTGGTGATTTGGACAAAAGGAGGTCCTTAACAGGCTATCTATTCCTTTATGGACTAAATCTGATCGACTGGAAATCAACATTACAACCTATAGTGGCTTTATCTACAACAGAAGCTGAGTATATGGCTTTAACTGAAGCAATTAAAGAGGCATTATGGCTTAGGGTATTGCTGAAAGATTTTGGAATAAGTCAAATAGTGGTAAAACTCTACTATGACAACCAAAGTTCTATCCATTTATCCCGAAATCCATAATACCACACTAAAACTAAACACATTGATATAAAGTATCATTTCATCAGAGACAAAGTAGAGACAGAGGAAATAAAAATCTTAAAGGTTCACACATCAGAGAATGCAACATACATGTTGACAAAGCCAGTTTCAAAACTTAAATTGGTCCAATGTCTAGATTAGGTTGGTTTCGAACTTCTAGACACAGGGTAAACAGAATGGTCAGAATCAGGAAGATTAGAAGATTACAGGCATTAGAGTTAAGATGGAGAATTTGAACAAACCATGACTAAAAATACCTCAGCTAGTTTAGTTTATAACTAACTTTATCTTCTAACGATCTGTTGGTATGTATTATAAATACCACTGATCAAAAAACAAAGAAGAGTTTTTTTTCATACTTTCTATTTGTTCTGTAAACAAAACTAGCTGTAAGCAATCTTCAAGTGAGAAAGAAAGTGGATCTTCCTGTGGACGTAGGCTTATTGGCCGAACAACGTAATCTTGTGTGTTTCTTCTTCTTCTCTTTATCTTCTTCTTTTGATCGACATCAATCTTTCTGCAAATCATGAAAACACAATCTTGCTATCATATCATATCGATTTCAGAGTACCGAATTGAATCGTGTATCGATTTTTTTCTATTGAGTAGCATCGAGCCAGAAGTTTTCTTCTTCGAGTTGCTTCGAGTAAGGATTAAGACTCATCGAGTAGAGTCGAGTATTGATTAGCACTCATTGTGTTCCATCGAGCAAAGATGGAAACTCATCGAGGATAGAAGAAAATTTTCATCGAGTATCAAGCAGAAACTTATCGAGTATCGAGTATTTAGCATCAAGGATGCAACAGAGCCTTTCTCAGTCATTTCTTCACCATCTCAGTGTTGATCTTGATTAATTGGGCCTAGAAAAGATTGAATAACCCAACAATTAGGTACAGATTTAGGAACAAACAAACTCATTTAGATGTAAGAAGATGGTTCCTTATAAATAAAACCTCAAGAAAATCTTTGAATCTCAAGAACGTGGGTTTATGTTACACCTGTCCAAATTCCTCTACCTGAATTTAGGATGAGTCGTGACGATAGTAGACCATAAACATGCAATAGAGTCTACTGTCAAATTTTCCTTGAATTTAAAACCTAACTTAAACTAAAACATATTATTTACACATTTCATCAATCACACTCTTATCAAACTTGCTTGGCTACATGTCTTAATACACTAGTGAGTCAGGTGGCATCTTTTGATCAACTAATTCCTGTGAAACTCAAGAACAACTTGGTAGGAAAATAATTTGGAAGAGTTGAATTAAAAAGCCTAGCGAGTGTTTAAAGTATATAAGAAAATAATTTCAAGAAATTATAATCACAATAATGGAAATTCAAGTTTTATAAACCAATTTAAACATAACAATTCAAAATTGAGATAGTTATCACATGGGAAAAAATTCATAAACATTCTCTTGTAATATAAACATAAACTTGTAAAATCCTCCACTAAACATGTACCCCATCTTAATCATATTGCCATAGATCAATACACACAACCAACTTTTCCATGTCATATGTGCACATAAGTCTATATTTACACTATTGAAACACAGTCTGGTAGTGTATCTGGAAACCTAACCATAACATTTACACCTTAGAAACACATTCTCAAGATGTATCTGGAAACATAAGCATATCATTTATACCTTCGAAATACATTCTCAAGGTATATCAGGAAACATAACCATATCATTTACACCACGAAAATACATTTCATGAGGTGTATCACATAATCATGTGCATATAAGATCTAGTTCATTTAAAATCACTATCTCATAAATCTCATAATTCATAATCTTAATTTTATCATATATAAAAACATGTTTTCTCATCATGCCAAAACCATTTAAATAAAACATATTTTAACATTCTTAAACACATAACGTCAACTAAAAATATCAAATTACTGGAAATTCGTAATGCTTTTCTTGAAATCATATATCTATTCTTGTAAACTTTTACATACTCATAAAATTTTATAATACTTTACTATTAATAAAACATTAGAAACTAAACAACTCACAAATCAAATATATAATTTATACTGAAAACACTCGAAAATATCCACTCACCAAACTTTGTCTTATAGAATTCTGGTCGCACGCGTCCCAATCTTTGATTGCCCTACAACATTAATTTAGTTATCATATAGGTAATTACTTATTTGAACCACCTAATTAAGCAAAAAAATTAACGAAAAATTGTATTGGGTGGCAAATGAAATTTAAGATTTAGCAAACATAGCTCAAATTGTGCAGATATGGCAAAATACCCAATCCCCTGTTTTCTTTTTTCTTTTCTCTTAACTTTTATCCATTCATCCACTTTACAGAAATTAGAGATCAGGTTTATTATGAGAAACAGGGCATGGAGATCTTCACCGTTGTGTGCTGTACGCCTAAAAAAATCATGAAGAAGATTTGTTCTAAAGGCGATGGATCCACTAAAAGCATCGAAATCAAGGAACCCGAGAAAAAGGAAAAAAGGAAAAGAAAGAAGAAAAAAGAAGAGAACTGGAGAGAAAAAGGAAGGGGAAAAGCCAAAAGTGGTGGCGCAACCGATTCAAGGCTATCTGCCGTCGCCGTACTCTGTTCACTGTAGTTCAAGTCACCAGGATCAGCCTTGTTACCAATACCATGGCTACGGGATACTAGCGGCGCCACCCTACTATGTCGGGAGGCCGAATTTACGATAGCTATGGCAGTGGCGGTGGGTACGGCGGTGGAAGGGGATATTATGCTGGGCATCCTCCTTGTTTTTTTTTTTAAATTTTGTTTATTTAAAACGTTTTGAATGTTTGTTAAACGAAAAGTATCTAGTATATCAAATAAGATGTCGAAGTGCATCGACGGATATCAAGTATATGGAGAGATATCAAATATATCAGTATACGTTAGTGTATCAAATAATATAAAGTGTATCAATAGATATCAAGTGTATCAAGTGTGTATCAAATATATCAAGTGTATTGTGTATTAAATTTATCAACTGTGTATCAAGTGTATCAAATATTAATCAACAGACATGTTAAATTTTCAACAAGTACTATCATTAGTATATCGAGTATCAATTAATAAACATATTAAATCTTTAGTCCATCTACATACTATTAAATGTTAATGAGCAAGAGTATTAAATATTTCAAGTGTATCAACGATATATCAAATATAAGACATGAATGTATCAGTCATTAGTCAACATATACTTCAAGTAAAACATTGGATGTATCAACAATATATCTAACATTAGTCAACATTTTAAGTGTATCGATAATATATCTAACAACAATCAATATTCAGTCGGTAACTTATTTTCAAGTAAACCATGTGTGTTCCATTTTATAAGTTTAATATTTCACATGTACCAACAATATATCAAATATAAGATAGGAGTATATCAGAAATCAACCAGTAAATACTTGAAGTGAGACATGAGTGTATCAACAGTATATCAAGCATCAATCAACATTCTAACTACATCAACTGTATATCTAACAACAATCACGAATTTTAAATGTGTAGGGCATTTTAGACCTTCGATTGTTTCAATTGGAATGACATTATGAATTTTTAAATTTATGCAAACTAATAATTGTAGGACTACGAGCTTAATTTTTATATTGCGTTTCCCATTATAGTTGTAATTCATTTCTACTATAGCATTGGTATATCAATAGTACGTCAATACACATTAAAATAAATTTTCAACTATATTTTTAGAGTGTATTAGTAATATATCATTAAGACGGTCGCTTAACTAGCTAGTATCATAGTCGCCAGTACATCAACTATTAACATAGTAAAACTCCCTAAGTACAACAAATATTCATCATTGTAAAATAGAATAAAAAGAAAAACATAAAAATTAGCCTTATTTTTGCTATGCTTGCAAAAAGTCTTGTTGAACCAACTTCAACAACTCTTGTTGAGGTATTGGGCTCTTCAACAATTCTTGTTGAGGGTTCAATACTTTCACTCGAAAGTTCATTTAACACTATCTTACTATGGGGCTTATGCTCCCTTATATGGCTCTCTTCTAAAAAAGTATTATTTGTCGACACAAACACTTTATTATCTTTAGGATTGTAGAAGTAATCACCTCTCGTTCTATTAGGGTAACCTACAAATAGGCACAATTTTGAACGAGGTTCCAATTTCTTAGGATTTGTCTCAAGCACATGCACTGCGCAACCCCATATCCTGAAATGGTGTAAACTACCTTTATGACCATTCTATAACTCCAAAGGTGTTCCAATAATACTTTTGCACAGAACGCAGTTCAAAATGTAGCCTGCAGTCTTCACTGTATAACCCCAAAACGAGTCGGGTAAGAAAGCATAACTCATCATAGACCGAACCTTATCCAACAGAGTTTGATTTCTCCTTTCTGATACACCATTTTGCTAAGTTATACCAGGTGTTGAGAGTTAAGATAAAATTCCATGTTCTATCAAATAGTCTTGGAATTTCATATTCATATACTTTCCACCTCAATCAGATCGAAATATTTTAATTGTCTTATTTAATGCATTTTTCAACTTCAGCCTTGTACTCCTTCAACTTTTCAAGGGCTTCAAAATTATGATGCATTAAATAAATATACCCATATCTGGAATAATCATCAGTAAAAGTAATGAAATATTTAAACCCTTCTATTGCTTTAACATTCAACGGACCACATAGGTTTGAATGTGCAAGCTCTAAGGACTCTTTGGCTTTATGACCTTTTCCAGTAAAAGATCTTTTAGTCATTTTGCCTTCAAGGAATGACACATATACAGGTAAAGAACATTCTTCTAACTTACTTAGAAGTCTATTCTTAATCAGTCTCACAATTCTATTGAGATTTATGTGTCCTAATCTTAGGTGTCAAACACGAGCATTCTCTTTAGAAGAAATTTTATGTCTTTTATTATGAGTTATCGAAGTTTTAAACAGTTTAGTATTTAGGGGAGCTTTAGTTGCTAAGGGTCTTAGCACATATAGATTATCCTCTAGTTTAATACTATATTTTTCAATAAACACTTTATTTGCAGAAAAAGATAAAGTATGATTTTGTTCGAGAAGCCACTTTACAGAAATTAAGTTCCTTTTTAAGTCAGTAACAACATAAACATTCTCTAACAAAATAAATGTTTTCTGTAAAGTAATTCGGAGTCCTCCCACTGCCCTCATAGAGACAATGTGCCCAGTTGCATCGTCATCTCATCAGGTGTCAACTGCCATCATGAATTAATTCCCTCAAATAAACAATAAATGTGGTTAGTGGCGTCTGAATCTATTATCTAGGTCGAATCATTATTCTCCACTAAACAAGTCTCTAAATCAAGTAAATTGAATTTACCTTGCTTAGCCTTCTTCTTTTCCACCAAGTACTTGGGACAATTCCTTCTCCAGTATCACTCCTGATTGCAATGGAAATATATTCACTTTGTAGTCTTGGCCTTCTTGCCCTTTGGGCACCAGCTTGTGCGTTAGCCTTCCCCTTTCCACCTTTCTTTTTCTTCCATTTTTTGGTACCAGAAGAGGAAGACACAGACTTAGTTTCTTTGCACTTTAGAAAGAAATTTTTCATTTTTTAAATTGAAATTGAGTTGTTAATCTTAATTCAATATATACAAATAATTAAATAAGTTTTTTACATATTTACATTGTGCTTCTTTTTAAAACAAAATTTTAAACAAATGACCCGATTAACCCGAACCAACCCAACCCAAATATTTCATGATTGGGTTGGGTTGAGTTCATTTTTTAATAAGGTTTATTTGGGTTGAAGAAATTTATAACCCGAACAATTGGGTTGGATCTAAAAAGTCTTTCAACCCAACCAATCCAACCCATGAATATCCCTATTTGTGGCATGGATTTAAGAAGCCTACATCTTTTTCCCATGGGTTTGAATAGTGTTTACTATTCAAACCCATGAGTTACCCCCTCCTTTATTCTTTCCATAATTTAATCTAGGAAGTACGTCAGCTAACCTTCGGATACCACCTTAGGCAACCACCGCGGCCAACTTCAGGCACCACCCTCCGATGATCGCTACCAGCCAACTCTAGTAGCACCTCCGAAAAACACCTTGGCTAAATCCAACTGTCACCGGCCAACTCTAGCCGTCACCTCTTGTGACCGCCACCGGCCATCTCTGGCCGCCACCTCGGTGACCATCGTCGACCAACCTCCAGTCGCCACTAGCTAACTCCGACCACCATCGACCAACTTCTGGCAACTCCCTTCCCCTCACACTGGCAAAATATTGACCACCAACTTCGTTGGCGAACCTCCGATTGCCACCTCTAGGGACTGCCACCAACAAACCTTGAAAAGCATTAATAAAAATACTCTTAGTATATAACAAACTAGACAAATTTGTGTATAGAATCACTTTTAAGAAAGAATTGCAATACATGTAAGTTTCTTTTAGTGAGTTTTTATCAAAAGTGTTTAATTAAAAATGAATTTTTAAAAGACATTTTTTTCTAAGTCATTCCAAACATGACAATAGACTGCAATTTTATAGTTATATTTATTTAGGTTATATGTGTAGAACTATATGTGGAAAGCTCTAATTTAATTTAATAATATTTTGACTTTTTTTTGTTGGTTAATTTAGCTAGCTCGAAGACTTAGAATCATTTTTTAAGCATGAAGATTTAAAATATTTAAAACAACTTAACGATCAAATAAAAACTAAAACTCAAAATTTATGATCTTTTATTCCTCAAATGTAATTTGATAAGAAAAAAATTAAAGTTTTTCAATAATTGAATTTAATATTAAAATACTAGTTTATTTCAATTTTAAGTTAGCGCATTATGGTAAAAAAATGATCATTTTTAAATTGGTTAAAGTGGCAAAAGTCTATGATATTTTATTTCAAAATCTAGTAAGATTAAAATATCAAATTATTAAAACAATAGATTAAATAAAATTATAGTTTTAGTCAATTTTTTTTTAAAAAAGTATTCTTCTAAATTTTTTAGTTTATTTTAAACTTAACCATATTAAAATAATTAAGATAACAATTTTAAACTAATCTAAAATCTAACCAGTGATTAAATACAAGAAAATATTTCACAAACTAAATATTTTAAGAAAATATTTCACAAACTAAATATTTATAAATTTGCACTTCATTTCTAAGCTACTTAAGTCTGCACTCTAAACACAAGCTTCTTAAACCTAGACTTCTGAAACCTGTACTCCAAACACCGTTTTCATAAACCCAGGCTACCTAAACCTGTCAGCCTAATCCCTTAGGCTTACCATTCCAAGGTTTATGATTCAAAACTGTACACCAAACGTCATAATAGTTCAATTTTAAGGGACTGTTTGGTTCATGGGAATAAAAGGTGGAAATGGGAAATGATATTTTATCACCATATTTATTACAAGTTTTCAACTTTGGGAATGAAAATATCTTATTCCAAGGTATTTCATATTCTCACCCATAAAGGGTTTACATAACCACCCAAATAGGTGAGTTTTCTCCATTTTTAATGGTTCCCCTCTCTCTTACTTTTTTATCTTTTCATTTTACTAGTTTTATTTCTTTCTTGATATTGTTTAATTTATTTTATTTTTATAAATATGTTTAAATTAAATTTATAATTAACATATATGATTAATTTTATTAATAATAATGCTAATAATAATTTATTCTGTTATTATGAATTAATATGATATATTGACATCATAAATTATTTATTAAAATTATTAATTAATTAACTAATAATAAAATAAGTTTTTTTTCCAATTAAACAATCTTGTACACTTGTACTTCTAGTTTTAATCCATAATTATAATTATTTTCTTAAAATTAAAATTTTGTTTGATGATTTAAAATCAATTAGTTTATATCAACTTCTTTTGTATATACATAAAACTTACCATTGACATTAGACAATTAGCTAGCTAACTCTTCAATTAACAAAACTACATAAAAGAAAGAAAGAAAATAGATATTTAAATTGATTACCAATACTTTTTAATAAAAAATTGATAATATAAATGTGCAATATAAAAAATTTAATTGATAATAAATATATTAAACTGGATGATAAGTGGATAAATTTAATTAAATTTTAATGGTTTAAAATTAAATAATAACTTAATGTAATAAAATAAATTAATAAAGAAAAATAAATTATTAAAATTAATTTTGATTAATTTTATATTTTATAATTACATAAAATATAACACATTGTCAAACATCCTATTTTTATTCCCATACATAATCAAAACATAGTCATTCTCAGACATCCTATTTCTAGATATACTTTATTCATAAGCATCTATGAAATCTTGAACCAAACGGCTCTTAATAACATTGATTAATTACAAAATTATGACTTTTTGAATTTAAGCGCTGGATCAGATTAATTGAGCAAATGCTAGCGTTCCACGATATGAGGGAAAATTCGAAAGGTACTAATTATGATCTAATTTAAATTGTGTGTGAATTTATGTTTCTTCTCCAAGAAAGTTTGCAGTAGTATGTCTAATTTAATTGTTAGGGTTGTTTTATATTTTTGACACCAGTACTTTTAGGTTTCTGCGGTCTCTCCAAACTCCATGGAAGAAGTTTTAAGCTCTCTCATCGGCTTCAAACAGTCTGCCACCAAAGAGGTACTACTGTGCAATCTCATGGGTGCAATTTTGTTGAATATATGGCTTGAGCGAAATGACAGAACCTTTTATAATAGGGGTAAACCTGCGATCCATTTCCAGGAGGACATTCTGAACTTAGCAGCCTTGTGGTATTCAAAAAGTACATTATTTTGTAATTATGATATCGCTCGTATCTCTCTAAATTGGAAGGCCTTCTTTTAGCGTTTCTTGGTTTTGTATGGTACATTGAGCTACCCTCCAGCTCCCTCTGTAATTTCTTTGTTGATCAATGATATCTTTCGAACTTGAGGCATGACGAGGATGCTATTAGTACATCTATTGACCCCTCTTGCCTTATCTGTTGAAAATTAAATATGTTTTAATTAGATAAGTTATAAATGAATTAATTTATGAGAGTTAGAAAAAAATAAAAGATGAGAGTTAGTTAAGTATGATAACATAAGAGTTAATTTAGTGGAGTTTCACATTAATTAAATGTAGAATTTTAATTGTTCCATGTATATTTAATTAGGGTGTGAGTTATGTATTTAAAATTACACACGAAAATCCTATAAATAGGATTGACATTGACATTGTTGATGCATCTAAGTGTATAGAGAAGAACACACAAAGAGATTTCAATCAAAAGTGTGAACCAAGTTTGAAGAGTCTTTCAATTAAAAGTATTTTTGTTTCCTCTCAGATAATCGTTTGTTCGTTATTTATTTGTGAGTGTCCATCACATGCTTCCAACAATATGGTATCAGAGCTTAAGTTTGGAAAACAATAATTGTTTTTGCAAATGGCAAATAACAATTTGGTTCCCTTCCAAGTGCCTCGACTTATGAAAGAAAATTATAGCAATTGGTATATTCGTATGAAAGCTCTACTTGGTTCACAAGGTATATAGGATATTGTCAATAATGGTTATGAAGAACCAGAAAGCGATGCGACTTAAAATCAAGCTCAACGAGAAGCTTTGCAAAATACAAGAAAGAAAGACCAAAAGGCTTTCACTATCATTCATCAAGCCATCGATGATCCAAATTTTGAGAAGATCTCTGGAGCAACTACTACACATCAGGCGTGGCAAATTTTGGAGAATACATACAAAGGAGTAGATCGAGTAAAAAAGGTTTGCCTCCCAAAATTGAAAGGTCATTATGAATCACTACATATGAAGGAATCTTAATCGGTTTCAGATTATACTTCAAGATTGCTAGCAATAGTAAATGAAATGAAAAGATATGGTAAGACGATAGATGATTAAGCAAGTGATAGAAAAGATACTTCGCTCATTAGATGAAAAATTTGATTTCATCGTTGTAGCTATTGAAGGATCAAGGGATTTGACTACAATGTCCATTGATCAACTTATGGGTTTCTTACAAGCCCATGAAGAGAAGCTTCTCAAGAAGAATAGACAAATAACTGAGCAACTTTTTCAGTCAAAGTTGCAGTTGAGAGATAAAAAAGATAGTCAAGAAAAAGGCAATCCAGGTCAAGGACATGATAACAATTGTGTACATGGTGATTTCAGAGGTTGAGGTCGAGGAAATTATGGTCAAAGAAAATTTGATGAAAGTAATTCAAACTCTAATTCACCAAGAGGTCGTGGAAGACAAAATTATTCAAGGTCAAATAGAGAAAGATCAAATAATGAAAAAAGGTATGATAAAAGACAAGCTTAATGTTATAACTGTTGGGTTTTATGTCCTAAAAACTCGCAGTTTGTAAAATAATAAACATTTTCTATTATCAATATACTTGTTATTGATCTCATAAATTGTAAATCCAATAAACTAAGACCCATGACTATTGTATGAGTATTTGAACTTTATGTGGAGATATAAGAGTGGATCAGGTTCGAGTAAATAGTCAAAATGATCTATTGTACATGAATGAGGTTGGATACCTTATTCTGGTAACACCATTGGATGCAACCTACTCTGTAGTTGTTACAAAGAGCTGTAAGGTGCTACATACGATGTGATCCTAATTCGTACATGTTATGACATGAGAAGTGGGGGCGTCCTATGCAATGAATTTGCATAATATCAAGACCAAGAAATAAGTCACTCTTACTTTATAACGTTGTTTACTGTTTAAGACTGACTATTTCACCTAGATGACCTAGGTAACTCGATCTTAATCCTGAACTAGCTATGAACTTCTCTTTCTTTGGGATTATCCTTTGATCTGCAAACGATGAGAGTAGTCCAATAGCACTGCTCAATAAGCTTACCATTTTAGGAATAAGATTGGATAGATAGTTGGGAACATAGGGTGCAAGAAGGAGTTCACGCCTACCCGATTTAGGGATAAGAGAAAGCTTGTTCTCTCAAGTACTTAATTTAGGTCTTAAACAAAAGGGCCCCACCTTCTCACTGGACTGAGAAAGTTTGGTTTAGTGATTGGTTCACAAACCAATTGTTCATTAGAGGATCAGTAGGGACTTGAGGAATAAGACGTAATCTTGAGGGTAAAACAAATATTTGACCTAGCCGTTATTATGAACAACCTGTGAAGGATCAACTTGTTGATTATGGTTAAATCATGTGGATATAATATATCTAAAGTCAGGGGAGTGCAACTATGAGCTTTAGTGAAGTGACCCATTAGCTAATGGGGATTAATTTGGTCTAATGAGTTTAGCTAATTAATTTCAGATCGTTGGAGCCCATGATTTGTAGGTCCGTAAGGTCCCCCTACTAGCTCATAACGGACTAGCTCTAGAATAGTGTGATAAGTTAATTTGAATCGTTCAAATTAAAATTAAGGGAATTAGTAATTATGAGATATAATTACATGTTTAATTTTAGAATTAAATGTAATAGGAGAATTTATATATTTAAATATGATTTAAATATATAAAGATGGATATGTGTTAAAATTAATTTAATATTTGATATTAAATTAATTAAGTTTTATTTAATAATTAATTTATGAAATTAATTAAAAATTTCATTTTAAAATCAAAATAGATTTAATAAAATCAAATTTTGATTGAGATCAAATTGAAAAAGGAAAATAAAACAAAACACTTAAATGGAAAATGAAGTTTTTTCCATTATCCATCTTTTGAAGTAGCTCACACAAGAAATAATATCTTTGCCTTGTATTCTCCAAGCATGAGCTGTAACTCATGCAACTCTTTTCTTTGCATGTTGATCTGTAATATAATAAAAAGATTGGAGTGAAAATCAGGCATGCAATCTATAGAGATTTTGAGAGAAAAATTGGTTTGAAGAATGAGTTCTTCAACTGATTTTCTTTAGTGAGCTTTTCTCCTTCTATCCTTGATTCAAGCTTGTTTTGAGTCCCACAACTCAATCTAGAGTACCAAGAGAATAATGAGGAAGATCTTGAGGTGGTCTACAATAATATTTGGAGAAGAGAGCAACTGGTGAAGGAGTTTTGAAGAAGTTCTACATGAGGTATGTCTTCAAACTCACACTGCAACCGACATTAAAGGGATTTAATGTCAACCGACGTTAAAGACAGTGTTATTAAAGCCCTTTAATGAAATTTGCAACCGACATTAAAACCCTTTAATGTCGGTTGCAACTGAAGTCCAAGAATCAAATGAAGCTCTTTAAACCGACATTGAAGCCCAAAATCTTTCTGTTTTATCAATTATTGTCCTTTTTTTTTTTAAATTCCGTTGCCAAATCCATTTTTTCAGTCAAAAAGTATAACATGGTACATTATCATCGAACGTTGTGGCTATGACATATTATTCATGTATGGATTGTAAATCTATTATATTTAAGCCATAAATTATGCTATAAAATTATAGTTTAAGAGGCCGTATAATAATTTAGGCCTTAAAAACACAAACTACAAGTAATACAAACATTATGATTTTACAAACATTATGAGTTTACTATCCCTCTCCACTTGGTAAGTATGGATCCCTTCATAATTCTTCTTGAACAGACCCCCAGCTTCTGTAATGTCTGGTTATAGGCATCTTTTTCTGACCACTGTTGTTCAAAGTATTACAAACAAAAAAGGTTTAAGACAAAGGATTGAAAGTGAAAATGTGATCAAAATTCATATTCAACTAATCGTATTTATTGGGAATGTGCATAAATGGTACATTCAAAGGCAAAATTCTTGTAGTGAAGGTGTTGGATCTAGAGTTCCCCAAGAAAAAGCATAAAGAGGTTGCGATACCAAATCTTTACTCCTAGATATGAGATACGAAGAAGAAAAGCTTGGTTACTTAGATATGAGATACGAAGACGAAGGAAAATTTTCGACAGCATAACGATGCTACCACAACAAAACCAAAAATTTACCTTGAACCTGTTCAAATAAACACACTCCTAAAAATATTTCACAACCACTTGTTCTCAACAGAACTATCAGACTAATTCCCAAAAAAATGAATATTTAAGAACACATACATCAATAAGCAAATTTAGCTCACAATGTACTTCGAATCACAAAAGCTGTCACAAAAACTACCATAGTGCATGAATAACCCACAAACTACCATAATGCAACCCAAAAACTCAAGTATGGTAACCCAAAAACTCAAGCACCTTGAATCAAATCTAAATTACAAATAAATAATACCCATGAGTCATAAACGGGTATTACATGCTAATCCAATATGGTCCAAAGAGAAATAAGCACACTATAACTTCTCAAACAGGAATTTCTATATCATTAGAGTCACTTGAAAACACTTAGATATTGTGCTTAAAACTGCAAGCATTCAAAAATGCAATTACCAGGAACAATTTTTACGTGAATCCCTTGCTGTTGCAAGATATCCATCTCTTCTCCACCCCTTCCAAACAACTAAAAAACACATAAACGACACCATTAAAATTATATGGTAAAGGAAGAGATTGAGAGAACACAAATGTGAGGCAACTTCAATCAATATAAACTAAAGCTAAATTCGTAAGGAAGCAAGAGTTTTCTTGAAACAGACACAATTCTCTTAAATCCTTATAATGCCGAAGCATTCTCCCTCTCAACAAATTTACAGCGATCTGTGCAAATCCACCAATTCATTAATGGGAGCATCTCCACCTGAAATGCATTATAAGAAATCCTTATGGCTGCATAAATATTTGGCGATAAATTCAACCAAGTTGATTATTCCAGAAGTGTACTAACCAAGCTTATCGATCACAAAATTAACTTCATCAACAGTAAAGTTCATCATTAATAAGGATGCTTTATTGGTATCGTTAATATCATAATAATCATTAGCCTCCTACAAGCGATATAATCAACTGAGCAATAAAAAGAAAATACTTCAAAAACTTCAAGATATTTGCATTCTTCTATATTGATGAACAAACACAAATGCACACACAAACAAGAGAAGAATAAGATATTTGCATTCTTCTATATTGATAAACTATGAGCGAAAAAGGTAAATTCAATGTAGCCATGATCCTGCTGGTCAAATTTAATCCATTCAATTCCACGTGGGAGCAGGAATTACATATATCACATTTTCAACAATTTCGACTCAAGAAAACTGTATATGCTCCACATTAAAGATAAAAAGCATCAATATGTAGGTTACCTCCTTTGGTATAACAGTTGAAGAGATTTCATTGGGTGCATCCTTGTCATCAAATAAGCTATCTAGAGAATCTGATGATTCAGATTTTGATGTCTGCAGTGGCCGTACAGCCTATTTCACAAAATTAAATTACACGAATGTTTAAAGCAAATAATTCAAATATAGTTATTTTCTAATTGAGCCAAAAGTAAAGAATAATGAAATTTTCAGATGTAAATTGTTTGGCCATGACTAAATACTGCTGCAATTTTAAGTCATTGAAAATTGATTCATAAGTTCATTCCCTAACAAATCTATTTGTCCGATGAATACAACCAAAGGAATAATGAAAATTCCCAGATATGTTAATGAGAAGAAAAGCTTAATGAAACTAAACATTGTTTTCAATACTTTCGTTTTCCAATTAATCCAAGATCAGATTTATATATATTGAGGTCAATATAAAAGTTCACAACACCAAAACAAACAAAAGTTTACCTGCTTATGACAGATTGTAGAAAAATGTGGATGATTACTGCCCTTTTCTCCACTTCGTAAGCCATCAAGAGAATCTGATGACTTGGGAATTGATTTTTATTTTGCCTAGTCAATTAAAGCAACTCATTCACTTTTCCAATGAAGCTTTAATGCTAACAAATAAAACCAGTAACCACAAAGGGTTAAGAAATATAAGAAGTTGATAATAACAACAACAATTGATCACAATGATGTTAACTAAAACTGGTTTCTCAAGGCTAGCAATTTCAATAAGACTGTAATAGGATGGCGAACGAACGACGACGTCCCTAACTTTGGAATGAACGACGATGAACGATGAACAACAGATCCGATGGAGACCCTGTCTCTTATACACATCTAGATGTGTATAAGAGACAGGTGAAAAGGGAAAAATTAAGCGGGTCTTTAATGTCAGTTTAAAATCGACATTAAAGGTACCCTTACAATGTCGGTTTAAAACCGACATTAAAGATTCGCTTTTTTTTAAAAAAAATAAAACCGTCATTATACATCCGATTTCACTTTTTCCAACCAACATTAAAGCCCAAAATTCTTATAGTGTCACTTTTTTCTGCAAAAGCATGCTTTATATTTTGTCAAAATTAGTGAATTTGAGTGTTTAGATGATCTTTGTGCTTCTGCTACTGTTGATACAATCCTACAATAACTGTCATAAATTTGGCCATTATTCCTAGGAATGTAGGACTAAAGTAGAAGAAAATGCAAATTATGCTTAGAAAGATGAAGAAAGCGGTGAGTTATCTTTGCTTCTAGCATGGAAAGGTGAAGAAACATGTGAAAATAATACATGGTATCTTGATAGTGATACAAGCAATCACATGTATGGGTGTAAGTCAATGTTCGTGGAACTTGATGAATCTGTTGGTGGTAATATCATATTTGGTGATGCCACAAAAATTTCTATTAAAGGAAAAGGTAAGATTATGATCAACTTGAAGAATGGAAGTATGAATTTATCTCTAATGTTTATTGTGTGCTTGATATGAAGAACAATATTTTGAGTTTGGGATAACTATTTGAGAAAGGCTATAATATTTTGATGAAGAATTATATCTTTCGATAAGGGATAATCGTGATTAGATGATTGCTAAAGTACAAATGACAAAGAACATAATGTTTTTATTGAACATTCAAACTGATGTTGCCAAATGTTTTTGAACTTATGTTTGAAAGATCCATCTTGGATTTGACACTTGAGATGTGAGCATTTAAACTTTGATGGCTTGAGACTATTAGCAAGGAAGAACATGGTGAAAGGACTTTTATATGTCAAACATCCAGATCAATTATGTGAAGGTTGTCTTTATAGAAAGAAAGGAAGGGCTTTCCGCAAGAATCTTCTTTAAGAGCAAGGAGACCGCTAGAGTTAGTTCACACTGATCTTTGTGGACCAATTCAACCAAGTTCTTTTGGTAAGAATAACTATTTCTTAGTATTTATTGATGATTTCAGTCGAAAAACTTGGGTTTATTTTGTCAAGGAGAAATCAAAAGTATTTGGCATGTTCAAGGGATTTAAAGATCTTGTCAAAAAAGAAAATGGTTATTACCTAAAAGCCTAGAAATCAAATAGGGGAGGAGAATTCACTTCAAATAAATTTAAAGATTTCTGCGTAGAAAATAGAATTCGTCGGCTTATGACAGTTCCATAGACTCCTCAACAAGAATGGGGCGCCTCAACAAGCATGGATAGGAAGAACACCATCCATTGCTCATTTGAGAGTATTTAGAAGTATCAATCTTGCATATATACCTGATCAAAAGCATAGGAAGCTTGATGATAAAAGTGATAAGCATATTTTTGTTAGCAATAATGTAAGTTCAAAAGGCTACAAGCTTTGTAATCCTACTACAGAGAATACGGTGGTAAGTAGAGATGTTGTGTTTGATGAGGAAACAACATGGAATTGGAATGATGAACCAAAAGACTATAAGTTTTTACTTTTTCCTAATGATGGTGATGAGTCTAGTGACATTGATTCTCCACCAACACTATCAATGCCGCCAATCACTCCACAACAAAGCACAACTTCACCATCTACAAGTTCAAGTGAAGGACCTCGTGGAGTTAAAAGTTTACAAGAAATATATGATGAGATTGAAGAGTTAAGTCAATGTTTTAATAATCTTACTCTTTTTTGTCTATTTGGTGATAGTGAACCTTTAATTTTGAAGAAGCTTTGCAAGATGAAAAGTGGAAGACTGCCATGGATGAAGAGATGGCCATAAAAAAGAATAATACATGGGAACTTTCTATTCTTCTAAGTAGAAAGAAAGCAATCGGTGTCAAATGGGTATTCAAGACAAAAATAAATGAAAAGGGAGAAGTTGAGTGGCATAAGGCAAGATTAGTTGCAAAGGACTACTCTCAAAGAAAAGACATGGACTACGATGAAGTACTTGCTCCTGTTGCTTGCTTGAAAACCATAAGATTGTTAATTGCAATTGCTGCTCAAAGTAAATTGAAGATCTTTCAAATGGATGTTAAATCAACATTCTTGAATATATATTTGGAAGAAGTATACTCAGAACAACCTCTTGGCTATGTTGTGAAAGGTCAAAATGATAAAGTCTTGAAATTAAAGAAGGCGTTGTATGGATTGAAACAAGCGCCTAGAACGTGGAATAGTAGAATCGATAGATATTTCCTTGACAATGGGTATTTGTGATGTCCTTATGAATATTCTCTATATATTAAGACTAATGATCGTGGAGATATTTTGTTGGTTTGTCTGTATGTGGATGACTAAATTTTTACAAGAAATTGTGCAAGTATGTTTAAAGATCTTAAGAAGGAAATGAACCAAGAATTTGAAATGAAAGATATTGGACCGATGTTATATTATCTTGGCATTGAGTGAAGCATTCAGAGGAAGATATTTTTATCTCTCAAGAATGATATGCAAGAGAAATTCTAGAGAAGTTCAAGATAATCAATTCTAATCTTGTCACAACTCTAATTGAAGTTAGGATAAAACTGTCCAAATATGAAGAAGATGTTGATCCTTCATATTTCAAATGCTTAATTAGAAGTTTGAGATGTTTGACTTGCACATGACCAGATATTCTTTTTCAGCATTAGATTGTGAGTCAGTTTATGGAATTTCCTACAATTATTCATTTGAAAATGGCAAAGAGAATTCTTTGTTAACTCAAAGGTATGCTTGATTATGGATTATTTTATTCTTCATCTAAAGAGTTCAAGCTTGAAGGTTATTATGATAGTGATTAGGTTGGAAATGCTAATGACCGAAAAAGTACAAGTGGATATATGTTCTTTGTTGGTAATACTGCATTTACTTGGATTTCTATGAAGCAACATATTGTGACATTATCTACTTGCAAAGCAGAATATGCTGCTACAGTCTCATGTATTTGTCATACAATTTAGTTAAATAATTTGCTGAAGACAGTTGAAATTTTGCAAGATGATGCAACTGTGATCCATTTAGATAATAAGTCAACAATTTTTCTTGAAAATAAGAGTAAGTTGAAAGTTATTTACGGTTTAATTTTTATTAATAACCTCTTTTAGTTGTGTTTTGGTAGGAACGAGGAGTTTGAATTTGTGTTTGCCCACGATCTCTTCAACTTTCTCTATCTTCATAGGGTGTCTCTAGAAATTGTACACAAAATGGTAAAAACTCAAAGAGGAACTCATATTGCAGAACCTAAAATGGTCCGATACAAGGAAAAAACGAAGAGGAAGAAGGTTATTGAACCTTTCGATGAAATTATTCAAGGAAGTGTTGTGGAAACTAAGGCAAATGAGAACCCTAATCCTGAGATGTTAGGTCAAAATATTATTGTACCTTCTCCTGGTGCAAAGCGAAAGCAAACAACTCATATGGCAAAAATTAAAGGAAATAAGAAGAAGAGGGAGACCTCCCTTAGATCGACAATGGCGAACCTTGTGAGTTATGGTGTTGAAATTGAGCCATCCTAATTTTCGTCTGATCTTTAGAACCCTACAAGTAATGAATCTCTCCTTGTTGACACTAGAAATGAGAATGTTACTATGGCTGGGGATACATACATGTTGTGACTATATAACAAACATTAATTGATGAAAATAAAGTAAAAGAGTCTAGTATTTCTGACACTATTGAGCCATCAAAAGATAAATTAACTGAAAGTTGTCCAACTATATTGGGTGTTGAATCCAATATTGATGAAACAGTTCAAAATGCTGATACTATTGAGTTTAAGGCTCTAAATATGTTGTAAAAAAAATTTTACACCTAGGGTGTTAATTGAATCTATGTATGTAAAAAGGAAATATGATCATAGGAATTCAAAAACTCTTAATGACAAAAGTAACTCAATTAAAGTAAGTCCTGAGACCGAAACTGAAGATAATGTGTCTGATAAGACTAAGGAAAGTGAAAATACTTTTGAGGATGAAGAAGAAAATAAGAGCTCTTCCAATTTTGCTCATGAATCATCTAATGACAATGTGTCGATTAGTCAATTGAAGCAAAAAGACAAGCAAAAGTGTGTTAGTGAGGGTTTTGGTACCTCGAAGCCAATTGTTCAGAATGCAAATGTTTCTGACTCTGAATGCATTGCTGAAGAAGAAAATGTCTCAGAAGAAGATCTGCAGGATGTGCAAGAAGAGGATATTAAGAAAACTGAGACCAAGAAGAGAGTGAAAAAGAAATATGTTCCAGTCATGACCTTAGACGGTATATCATTCCACTTTGAGGATAGTACTAAGATGTTGAAGTTTGTGATAAATAGGATGATTGCTATTGAAAGATATCTTTTTGTACAAGGAAAATTTTGCATAGAAATTGTGGATTTACTTGTGAAGGCTGATATCGTTTGCTCTGTGTTGAACCTTGGGCCTTACTAGCCATAATTGGTTAATGAATTCTACGTAAACCTCTCTCACTAGTTTAATAGTGAAAGCAACCCGGATTGTAGAAGGGTTTATGTGAGAGGACATGCTTAATATTTTCAGCCTCTCTCATTAAAAAGTTTATGGTGGAAAGATAGGAATTTTTCGCACCGAAAGCAATTGGACGCATTAATCTCTAAATTTCGTTTTACATAACACATAAAATTTAGAGTGGCGGAAACCATGGAAAAACGTAAACCTAAGCATGCTTTCTACAATGCAAATTAGAGAGGAAGAGATTAAGAAATCACTCCCCCTTGAAGACCAATTCTTCACATTCCTCTCCAATTCAATTCGCCTTCTCCTGATCTCACGAACTCGGCATCCAAGAACTCAACGAAAAGGAATGGACACCACCAAGGGGTCTTCCCCATTATTCTCAGGGATGAGAATCGTGCAAAGGTGTAAACAACACAAATAGGAAAAAAAGAACGAGAGAGAGAGAGTGAGAGGGAGAAAAGTTTCTCTCTTCTCATTTGTTACATGAGAGAATTTGAGATTAAGGGGTAAGGGAGTTACCCTTTATTAAATTTGAAATAATTAAATTCAAATTCTAAATTTGAATTTAATATATAGATTAACCACTTTAATATATATTTGAACAATATTTTATATCACATATAATGTACAACCTATGCTTAATATTATATCACATATAACATAAACTATATTTTATTGTTCTTTCAAATAACCTTAGGTATTAATATGAATCAAACTAGTTTTAATTTTAACCTATAGTTTTTATATGAATCACATTCATATAAATAGTAATTGAATCATATTCAAATTATAACACCTTTCAACAAAATATATAAATTTAATTTGAATCATATTCATATTAATTTTAACATATAGCTCCTATATGAATCATATTCATATAATTAATATTTGAATCATATTCAAACATTTATTTCTCTCATAAAACTATATAAATTTAATATGAATTTACATTAAATTATAACATATAGCTTTTATATTAATCATATTCATATAACTAATAGTTGAATCATATTCAAATATGTATTTCTCTCATAAAATTATATTTAAGTTTAATATGAATCATATTCGCATTAAATTTTAACATATAGTTTTTATATGAATAATATTCATATAATTAATATTTGAATCATATTCAAATATTTATTTCTCTCATAAAAATGTATTAACATACATTATATTATATAATGTATTAATATACATTATTTAACTATATCTTATACAATTAATTCTCTTTAATTAATTTGAAAAAATCAAATCACACCGAAATTAGTTTGATTCCCATCAGTTCTCATTGAGCTAACGAGGGTACCTTATAGATCTATAGATTGAAGCTCCAATGATACGAGATTAATTGATTAAACTCTTTTAATCAAATTAATCAATATTCATTAATAACCGATCACTCCACTAAAGACCGACAGCAGAACTCTTCGCACTATAAATATATTTCTGTGTCCATTGGATATAACCAATCAACAGTGTGTTTGACTCTTGACAAATCGCTCGTAAGTATAGCTGGGTCAAATTATCGTTTTACTCGTGTAGTTTAAAATATGGGTTGAACATCCCCAAATCCTGAAGTAGCGTAAACTACCTTAACGGCCTCTCCACAGCTCAAAAGGCATTTTAGAAAGACTCTTTGAGGGAACGTTGTTCAAAATGTAACATGCAGTCTCCACTGTAAATCCCCAAAACGAGCCTGGAAGATGAGAAAACTCATCATAGATAGAATCATGTCCGACAAGGTTCTGTTTCTCCTTTCCGATACACCATTCAACTGAGGTGTACCTGGGGCCGAGAGTTGAGACATGATTCCATGTTCTATCATATGGTTCTAGAATTCGAGGTTCATATATTCTTCACTACGATCAGATCGTAGTGTTTTTATCTTCTTGCCTAACAAGTATTCAACTTCAGTCTTATACTCCTTGAATTTGTCAAAGGCATCAAACTTACGTTACATTATGTATGGATCCCCATATCTTGAATAATCATCTATGAAAGAGATAAAATATTCATACCCACCTCGAACTCTAACACTTATCGGACAACAGAGGTCTGAATGTATAAGCTTCAAGGTTTCCTCGGCTCTATAACCTTTTCCAGTAAAAGGTCGTTTGGTCATCTTACCTTCAAGGCATGATTCACATACCGGTAAGGAGTTTTCTTCTAAACCTTTTAGAAGTCCATATTTCACCAACTTTTCAATCCTATTGAGGTTGATGTGACCTAACCTTAGATGCCAAAGATTGATGTTTTCCTTAGGAGAAACCTTTGGTCTTTTTGCAGATGTCGCTGTTCTGAACATTTTAGTATTAAGCAAGGCTTTTATGACTAACGACCTTAGTACATATAAGTTATTTCCATTGAACCAAAACCAATCTCCATACGATTCTTGAAAATAAACACTTTACTCTCAGAAAAGGAGACGGTATAACCTTGTTCAATGAGACAAGAAACCGAGATCAAGTTCCTCTTGATAGGAGGGACTACAAAAATATTATCTAGTAACAGATAACATTTCTTGTTGAAAAATAACTTCAGCCTACCTACAGCAACAGCTAAAACAATCTCACCAGTACCAACTCGAAGAGTCAACTCTCTATCTTCCAACGTTTTTCAGGAACTAAATCTTTGGTAGGAAGAAAAAATGTGAGTAGTAGCACCTGAATCAAGTATCAGGCAAAATCATCATTCTCTACCAAACACGTCCCCAAGAAAAATAAATCACATTTACTGTTTTTAGATTACTTCCTCGTCTTAAGAGTAGTGGGATCAGTATCAGAATATAAATAAGCTTCAAGTTCTATTTTAGAGAACAATTCTCATCGATGAACTTCACTAGAGTCAGCAACACTTGCTTTTTTCTTTAGTCCCTTGACATTCAATAAAGATTGGAGGTTATCTTGGGAACTGACACTACTTGTTTCTTTGTCATCTATCCCTTTGTGCTAAAAAAGTGAGAACTTACGTTCAAACAATTCTTGCAATGAGTCCATGATCTCACGTGCAATAACCATGTTCTCAACCAGTTTGGCCAATGTATTAGGTATGCTAGTCAAAATGTGAAGTTGAGCCAACGAGTTAGCCTTCATCCACACCTTATATGTATTATGAACATTCCACAGTGCATCAAGGGTTGAGACTTGAGGACACTCCTCAACCATGACAAACTTGAGATCGTTTACCACGAAATATGTTTTAAGTGACTCTTTCCAATGTAAGATATCGGTCAAATTAAAAGAGGCAACTAACGAAAAATCATACATGTTGCTGAAAAACAAACACATTGATCTACATTAGATTTTAGCAAATACTCCTGAAAAACAACATCCAATATGGTTTAGCAAAACTTAAATGAACCTCGTGTGACATCTAGTTTCATAATGACACTTCAGTAGTTTAGGACAAAAATCCACCGAAGGGTAGTCAATTTATCCCTACTCTGAATTAAGGCACTCTCAACCAGTCATTAATACCAGAACAACTCTTGTTCCTATAACGACTAGCCATCATTGATTTTGTCAAGAAATCATTAACTTGCTTAACAATTTCCCGTAAGTGTGACCCTTCATTTTAGAACCCAGAGTTCCACCTCAAGTAGCCATTTCGAAGGGAAAAAATCCGATTGGGGCAAAAACTAATGCAACCCTATCCATTTCTGAAGTTCACCCTGATATTGACCAACTACACAAAACCCATACAAAGGGGAACGTTCCCAGGGCGCCACGAGGCCGTGTAAGAAGATTTCACGGTGCAAACCAATAAAGAAGACCGCAGGACATGTTGACACACATCCTTCACCCACTTAGTATAAACACTCTCTCTGTCCACCTTGATATTGACTCACACAAACACTGTCTGAAGGGGGATGCTTCCAGGGCACCACGAGGCTAAGCATGAATCTCATAATGTGAATATATAGGGAGAAACGTGAGTTGAATTGACATATCATATATATCTTTTCCTTCCACTGATTATTGAATTGACATATCATATATATCTTTTTCTTCCACTGATTATTTTATAACCTAAGGTTTAGTTTACTTACAAAAAACATGGCTAACAATTTTAACTAAGTGACTTTTTAGGTTTGCCCAAAAGTAACTCTTACTTTGAAAAGTTGAACAACTTTTGATCATCATTCATTAAACTCTTTACGAAGTTTTTGATCAACTATCGCATGCTTGTAGCAAATCTGTCTAATTCACCTTTCCAGGTAGGTTCCCAGGTAGGGGTGTTTCGTTTCCGTCATCTTAAATACCCTAGCCTAGACAGAACATACCTTAGACAAAAGGTCCCTTATAGATAGATTTAATACAAATTTAATCTTTTATTGGAAATCAACTTAATCCCAACCGATTCAAAAGATTAAACTTAGGTATCTAATCTCATTAGAACCTTGAACTTAGGTCTATCTCAATCCAATTTTTAAACCCTTTTAAAACATGAGTTCACCTAAGTCCGCATGCAACTCTTTCTTATTGATTTTTAGTTCTAATTTCTATTATAACAATTATAATAGGAAACAACTAAAACTAACACAATGCAAAGCTACACATACAAGGCATTCATAACTCCTATAAATAAGATTAAGTTTCATACTCCATGCATTGTTAATTCATTACTACTGGTATATAACACTTATATAACAAATCAATGAACCAAGTATACATGCTTCCATACACCCTTATACTAGAATTCTTATAATATAAAGATAATGCATGAATATGCTTAATGCATGCATCAATATAACTCTTATATTTCATGATGCATGAGCATGCTTTCTTGTAATTTCATCATGCCAATAACTATATTATGACACTTATAATATATGATGCATGAATAAAGTGCATAACCTAAAGTGAGTTTTAAATCTGTATGTCATACATTATGGCATATAAACAAACATACATCTCATGTACATTATGTAAAAGTTAATGAACCGGGATAATTAGCCTCAAATTCTCAAAAAAAAAAAGAAAAAAAAAGCTAACTATTGCAAAGCACAATGAGTCCACTGGTTCAAACAGGCGAACCGGGTCTTCAACCGTTTAGGCGAAGAATATGTCTCTTTGATCGTGTAATAACTCATTGTGATCACCTACACGATATAGTAAACTCTTTACTCAATTATTTAGAAACATTGTAAGAGCATAAACGATCGTTTAGCAATGATCGTGTACCTTTGACTATGTGATGAAGCATGAAGGCCATACGATCGTTCAACACATGTCTTAAACGATCAGAAAGATGACAACGATACGGTGAAGCATAATTGTCTAAACGATCGCTGAGCTAGTGTAAGGTATCGTATACCGCATGATCGTGTAGTTAGTGACTATGCGATGAAGCATGTTGACCTGCACAATCGTTTAATGTGTGCGCCTTTTAATAAACGATGAGCATCAAATACTCTATGCGATCGTTTACCCCTAGCGTCCACGCGATCGAGCAACCAATGCTACGCGATAGTGTAAACTCTTTACCCCAGCTAAACGATCATTTAGTAAATACAACACGGTTGAGCAGGACATTTATACACGATTGTTTAGCTAAATCTCAACGATCGTTAAGCTAATGCTATACGATACGACCAACCTTTGGTCTTCTTCCTCGAAGAGAACTGCATCTCCATTCTTCGAAACTTCATCATGAACAACTCAAACAACTTCAAACACGTTGAATACAAACTCGATTGCTTGTTAATTATGCCCAAAAATGCAGAGGCCGTTACAAATTAACACTTTGTAAATTAAAGAAAGTTTAAATAGAGGTAACCATCCCGTAAACATTCATCAACACATCCACAAATGCATTTAACTCTTAAACGCAATGCAGAAAACGTAAAACCCACCATGACAGTAAAAGAAGTTCATTGCAGTAATGGAATTTTGGAATATCAGAACAACCTGGCTTTGATACCAATTGAAGGAAATCAATCCACAAGATTTTCATGAGTAGCGGAAGGGAACGTTCCAAATTCTATTCAGGTTGAACACAAACAAGTAATTCTCTTTAATTAATTTGAATAATTCAAATCACACCAAAATTAATTTGATTTCCATCAGTTCTCATTGAGCTAACAAAGATATCTTATGGACCTATAGATTGAAGCTCCATTGATACGAGATTAATTGATTAAATACTGTTAATCAAATTAATCAATATTAATTAACAATCGATCACTCCACTAAAGACCGACAATAGAACTCTTCGCACTATAGATACATTTTTATGTCCATTAGATATAACAAATCAATAGTGTTTGACTCTTCACAAATCGCTCGTAAGTATAGCTGGGTCAAATTACCGTTTTACCCGTGTATTTATATCTAACTCCTTAAGTACTACTGATCCCTCTGATAGTCCAACTATGAGCAAACTTCTCTCAGGCAAGGAGAAGGTGAGGCATCTCATTATTTAAGCCTCAGAATCAGTCCTTAAGGGAACAATTTATCTTCTTAACTTAATTATAAAGAAGGAGTGAATTCCTTCTTGTGTAACTGTGTTCCCAACTTCCCAATCAGATGAATCCCCAAAATGGTAGACTTATTTAGTCGGTGAATTTGGCCACTTTCACCCATACAAGTCAAAATATTGCCCTTATAGGTAGAAGTTCACAACTCACTCAAGATTAAGCTCAAGTCACCTATGGTCATCTTTGTGAAATGTAAGTCTCTTTTAGCAACGGCGCTATAAAGAGAGACAACATTTCATGGTCCGCTCTTTATACAAACTTTTCTGTATAAAATACCTCCGCTCATATATCTCCACAAGAATGATCAGGAACAAATCATTTAAAGTACTTTACAATAATTGTAACAATTATAAAGCAGGTCAGTTCAGTAGTGTTACTAGGATAAGATACCTAAACTTATCCATATACTACAGACCATTTAGGTTATCACTTAAACATGATCCTCATGTATGTCTCCACATACATGTTTGAGTTACATCTGATAACCTTGGACCTTAGGTTAATAGATTATTACTGAAGAAAATCAAACCAGAGGATTTCCATGAGTAGCGGAAGGGATCGTTCCAAATTCCATTCAATTGAACACAAACAATTACAATCTAAAACGGAAACTAACAGGTCATGCATAAATAGAAATTACAACATGCTACAACAAGATTCAAGGGATAGAGTATGTGTTCCTTTGAAGAACCATTCTTTAGTCTTCTATGCATCCAACAACAGCACACGAATGCAACAAGCAGACTGCGACTGTTCGTTGCTATCGTGATTTGCTCTAGGAGTGTATTGTACAAAAGAAATTGGAGAAATAAGTTCTAAGTATAAGTGATGCATTTATGCTTTGATGCACTTAAGTAATTGTAACGCATTAGGGCGTTAGATATATGCACAAAACGCACACAACTCCTAATGATGTTCAAGTTTTTCTAAACCAGACCCAAGTATAAATCTAATTTAGGTTCCTGGTAAGTCCAGGGTCGATCTCAGGGATTCAATTAACCAAACGCAGACCTTGCGTTGTATCTACTATAGGAGTTTTCCTAAATAAATGTGAGAATTATATTATTTACATTAAATTGTTGTGCCTGTGCAAGAAGATACAAAAGAGGAGTGGTGAATGATGGATCATGCGAAAATGGAGTTTAAGGTAAGTGGACGCGTCGGTCTAAGATGAGTGTACACAACTAGGATGTGATGTGAATGACCTGGGATGAATTGCTGATCTTTTGTTTATGCATCAGACTTCATTCAACATTTCTCAACGTGAATAACATACACAGTCTATCTCTAGGATGCATGCGTCTAACCCAAAATGCAATAGACACCGGTAAGTTAATGCAACTTAGTTATTCTTTCAAACAATCTAAATTAAAGATGCTTTTACCAAGTTGTCAAGTTTGCTTGAGCGTTAGAATGAAGTTTTGCATAAAGTATTAATGCATTCAACATAAAGAAGAAATAAACAATAGTAAGTATGATGTATCAAATATATGAATTTTATAAAGAAACAAGGAGTCTTTACAAAAACAATTTTCAATCAAATGAAATGAAAGCGATAAATAAGAAGGAAACTGAGTCAAGCTAAAGAATACAATCTCTTGTAGTTCTTTGGCTCAGTCTCGTTGTATACAATCACTTGTATAGGAAATGGACGGAGTGTCTTCCTCAAGAGTGGCTTCCTCCGCTCCTTGACCGGCGGTGGTGGTAGTTCTCAACCGTTTTGATCGTCTGAACACCGCAACACAACTTCTACAGAACTAAGACTATGACTACAATTTATAGAGAGTAAGGATCTTGATAATTTTCAAACTTCTTAACTCTGGAGGGACTTCATCTATTTATAGGCGTTGGTCATGTCCACTTGGTAAATGGGCAGCATTAAAGTCCATGCCCTGGTTAGCCGCCTGACTCTTGGAAGCTTTTCAGATGCCGCCTGCTGCAAGTGCCCATACTTGCAAGTGGTGATGTGACACAATTAGCCAAGAGCAATGAATCTTTTTTGCATTGAATTCCCTCCGACGCATGGCCTTTGCATTAGAGCTTTTCCTACGGCACTTGTCTAATGCGTTAGTGTTAATCCTTGTGTTGAAATCCTGGAATACAATGCGTTAGTGCCGCGATATTTAGTAATAAAACTTCTTTTGTATGAGTTTGCTAATGTTTGAATAAATCCATGCGTTTCTTCTAAAAACGTGGAGACTTTATCATTAAAAACCTAAGTTGTTCCAACTTAAGAACAAAAAAATAACTTGTATTTCTACAAGTTATCACCACCCCCAAATTTGAACAATGCTTGTCCTCAAGCTTTCCAAAATAATTCTTTGTTATCTCGTTTGTCTTAAGTGTGCAGAGTTCGCCTCTCATCATATTCAGTCATAAGCTTGTCATAAGCTTGAGATAAGAGTTTGGAAAATATAACTCAAATTGACTCTTTCTTAAAAGGACTAAAGTTTAGTTTCAGGTGCAACAGGCCTTTTATCACAACTCTTTTCATTTCTCAGAACATTCCCATTTTTTTCTAAACCAGCAATGTGTTAGATGCTCTTTTTAAAATAAATGTCGGATAAAAAGAAAAATTATGAACTTACTTACCCATGCGTTGTTCCAGGTATCCTATTTTCATTTTGGCTTGCCCCCACGGGTGTAATGCGAGCATCCAACTACGGGTGAGAACCTTTCACAACTAAACTCATATCTAATATTCGTGCAGTTCAAGATATAATTTCCTCAGACTAGATAGAAGAGTTATATGGGATGCGTTGGTCTAGGAGACTTAACTTCGTTTTTGGCTTGCCCCTACGGGTGTCATGTGAGCATCCAACTACGGCTAAGTGCCTGTTCCACTAAACTCATGTCATTTTAAGGTTTTTTTTTTTTTGAAGTAATGACAGAGGAGTTGTGTTTAACATTCTTCTATTTGTTCCTTTTCTTTATGATGTATTTGTTTGATGCATCTTAACTCGGATTTCTCTCATCCCCAAATTTTGAGATGTGCTATACTCATCCCAAATTTGGAGACAAACTAAATGCTCATTGCTAAAGAGAAATAAAATTTCAAAAGGGCTTTGAGAGTCTGGAAAGGAGTTCTAAGACTTAAAGCTTGCACGCGTTAGAAGGTAAACTTAATCTTCTTAGAGAAGTTCAAGCCTTGTTGATTTTCCTAATGCCTACTCTATGCTTATAGATTTCATATAGTTGATATCATTGAGGTTAAGCCAAGCACAAGACTTAGAAAATATCTAAAGAACAAAAAATCAGGTATGCCAAAAGTCAAACCAAGGGAACAAAATGATAAGGAATTTCTCATTCATTTTCAAAAACCCACATGAAGTAAACAAGAAAATCAAGAAGATACAAAACAAAAGTTAAATCAATATACAAAATAACCTAACACCCCAAAACTCTATTGTGCTGGCGTGTCGTCTCTGCATTCTTCCTCAGGGTCTTCATCCATGAAGCTCAAGGGGTTTCTAAGATGAACAGGCAGTGGAGGCAGAGCAAACATTCCAACAAAGACCGGATTAATGTATTGCGTTGTGTAAACAAATTGATCTTGCATTCATCTTGTTTGCTGCCTTAGATAATCCCTCATAACCCGATTTTGTTGCTAAAGACCTTCGATAGATGCGGCCAGTGGTCTAAGCTGATCACTGATAAAAGTATTCAACTCTTCTAAGTCTGTGCTGCATTGAGGTGGTGTTGGTTCTTCACTTCTTCCAAATGGGTCTTAAAAATTTGCTGCGTTACTTGACCCTAGCCCAGCTGGCTAAAAAATTATTGGAGGAGGCACAAAATTGGGAATTAGACTTAGTTGGGGCGAAGGAAGGGAATAAGGGATGTCTTGATCCATATGAGTTGGCTCTTGGTGCGTTTGATCAAGACTCTCTTCTCACAGGGCCAATGGTGAGTCATGGGAAGTAAGATCGAGGGTTGGTTGCGCTTCTTCAGCTGGAAGTTCAGGCTCAGCTTCATGTTCTTCATGCTCTGAAGCTTCATTGCTATGTTTAACAATCTAGACGCGTCTTCTATTGGGGGCGCGTTTGGATGATCGAGGCTTGGGTGCCACTTCCTTGGTAGGTAAGGTAGGTTGATGCGGCAAACCGGGAAGTAGATGCCTTACTAACTTTATGTCTATCAAGCCATCGATATCTTCATGATCATCCCTCAGAGGGATACCCCCACGTTCGCATAGTGCACAGATCAACCATGGATGACGCAATAAGTAGCCAGGACGCGTTCTTTTGATAAGGTCTCATAATGCATAATAGGCATGATGCTCCATTTCTTGATGTTTGCCATTTGCTTCCAGGTTTGGCTACCATCTTTAACGCATCTTCTAATTGACTTGGTGTTGGCTGTTCCAAGATGTGATTTCCTTTCGCTTCCGGATTACTGTCAATGTTGAACACTTCATTTATCTTGTCAGCTGAGAAGCACACTAACACCGCATCAACAAAAGCTATGTTCTTCTCCATGTCAAACTCACTGTTGTAGAACATGAAGATGAGGTTGGGCCAAATACGGGTGTACCCAACGCAGAACTGATTCCACCCCAATACATTTATGGTCTCAGTTATGTAAGTTGTCAGTGGGTGGCGTTTGGGGAAGAAGCCCTTTTCTACAAGTATGTCACTAAATTAATGCATTCTTCCCCAAGTCTTCTTAGGTAACGCGTCGGTTACCTTGCGTTTTCCTGCCCCATGCTCTTTTGCTTCCCTTTCCAGCTCTTTTAGTTCATTCTTCAATTCCCTTTGGAGATCCATATTTCTTCGCCCTTGTCTTGTGAGCTTGTAGTTTTCCAATTCCTGCTCTAGTGCATCGTGCCTTGAGCTATTTTCATGAATTGCACCCTTAGGTCCGGATGCAGATTTCTCTTCTTCTTCCTCCAATATCAATATTCTTTTCTTTGTTATTCTTTTTTATTTTAAGGGCCCTTCATTCGCGTCAGATGGGCGTGGTTGAGACGCGTCAGGACCAATTCTCCCTTTCTTCTTCTTCCTTTTTTTCTTCTTCTAGTTCCTCTTCAAACATCATAGCATACCGCTTAGCTTCGTCTAACTCAAGTGATGTGTTAGATGGGTCTAAACGCATCACCTGCTCTTCCTCTTGGCTTTGATTGAAGGATGCCAAGATCACACGAAAAACCTCTTGCTCGTCCAGTCGAGCCAGTTCTGCCAACTCTTCAAGATTGCGCTCTGACGCAGGACCATCAGAGGGTTGTATGGGTGGAGTAAATTGAGGGGTGCCCACTAGGGTATGAAGCATCCTAGGGGAAGATATGAGGATGGGAAAATGAGGTCGTTGGCACAACGCATCTGATTCCACGGGATAAATGGTGGCCAAGGGCTCGATAGAAAGTGGAGGTGGTGGATGCACAGCTGGTGACGGTGCATTGTGGGCATAGGCTGGGAGTGGATTATGCGTTGCACCCACCATAATGACGTTAGGGATGACTGGTGGTGGGGCAGGCTTAGTGTAGGGTTTGGAAACGGCCGTAGATGACGGACGCATCCTTGGTTTTGCAGGTGTCTTGGCCCTTGGTTTGGGGGTAGTTTTGGGTTTTGGTTGAGTGGTTTTAGGTTTAGGTTGAGGGATCTTGGTCGGAGGGGTAACGATGGCTTTGAAGGCTTTAGAAGAGAGTTTCGTGGGGGCTATGGAAGGTTTTAAAACGGACGGCTGCTGAGAAGAGGTTGCTCCGCCGTGTGTGGGTTTGGTTTGGGTGAGGGTTTTGGTGGTTTTTCTAGGGCTTGGGGGAGGAGAAATCGAAACAGAGGATGAGGAAAAAGAGCTTACCGGAGAGTCGTTCCCAAAGCTCACTGTCTGGTTCTGGCTATCTGAGGCGGATGACATTGTGGCCGAAGAAGCTCGAGCGAATCGGAAGCGAGGGAGACAAAGAGGTTTTTTTCTTTTTCTTTTGTTTCAGAGAGCTCGAGAGTGAAAATGAAGAAGAAGAAGAAGACTTCAAATTGTTGAGCCCTTTTTATAGGCTGAGAGAATTCGTGGCTAACGCCAGGTGGCGCCTAATGTCTATAATAAATGCAAAGCTGAAGGGATCGTCCCTAGGATGCATGCGTTTAACACAAAATGCAATAGACACCAGTAAGTCTATCTCTAGCTGTACTAGGCGTCCTACTTAATGCAGCTTAGTTATTCTTTCGAACAATCTAAATTAAATATGCCTTTACCAAGTTGTCAAGCTGGCTTGAGCGTTAGAATGAAGTTTTGCATAAAGTATTAATGCATTCAACATAACAAGAAATAAACAATAGTAAGTATGATGGATCAAATATATGAATTTTATAAAGAAACAAGGATTCTTTACAAAAACAATTTTCAATCAAATGGAATGAAAGTGATAAATAAGAAGGAAACTGAGTCAAGCCAAAGAATACAATCTCTTGTAGTTTTTTGGCTCAGTCTTGTTGTGTACAATCACTTGTATAGGAAGTGGATGGAGTGTCTTCCTCAAGAGTGGCTTCCTTCGCTCCCTGACCGGCGGTGGTGGTGGTTTTCAACCCTTTTGATTGTCTCAACTCCATGGCACAACTTCTACAGAACTAAGACTATGACTAAAATTTACAGAGAGTAAGGATCTTGATAATTTCCGAACTTCTTAACTCTAGAGAGACTTCATCTATTTATAGGTGTTGGTCACGTCCACTTGGTGAATGGGCAACATTAAAGTCCATGCCCTGGTCAACATTAAAGTCTATGCCTTGGTTAGCCGCCTGACTCTTGGAAGCTTTTCAAACGCCGCCTGCTGCTTAGAAGCTTTTCAGATGCTGCCTGTTGCAGGTCCCATACTTGCAAGTGGTGATATGACATAATCAGCAAAGAGCAATGAATCTTCTCTACGTTGAATTCCCTCCAATGCATGGCCCTTGCATTAGAGCTTTTCCTGCGGCACTTGTCTAATGCGTTAGCATTAATCCTTGCGTTGAAATCCTGTAATACAATGCGTTAATGCCGCGATATTTAGTTATAAAACTTCTCTTGTATGAGTTTGCTAATGTTTGAATAATCCATGCATTTGTTCTGAAAATGAGGAGAATTTATCATTAAAAACCTTAGTTGTTCCAACTTAAGAGCAAAAAAATAACTTGTATTTCTACAAGTTATCAGCGACCAACAACACGAACACAACGATCGTCCCGATGCTCCTCAAACCCAATCGTGTCCAACTCGATTCACGAACAGAGTAGGGACACCACCACAAGTGTTACCTTGGTATTTTCGGTGTGAGAATCCAAGAGTTGTAGGCTCTGTATGATCTTGGCTTGAAAAATCAGGAGGTATGTGATCGAGTAGACGATCGAGTAAGTGGAAGATATGACACTGTCTATCGCATAGACGATGTACTCGATCTTTTAGTAAATGAAGCCTATTGTATAGACTTTTCTACTCGATCGTGTACCAACGATCAGCTGAATGGCTATCATATAGTCAACTCTAAGCGATCGTTTAGTCTCTCAACGACTATCGCTTAGTAAAACAATTTTACTTAATAGCCTTTTTTCCGTGAGTACTTTCGAATGAAGAATTTAGGAAAACAATCTTCCTTTTGTCACACGGTTACCATAAAACTACCAATAACTTCCCACTCAAATAGTTATTTGAGAAAAATAAATTAATTATCATATAATTAATATATTATAAATAAATATGATAACCAACTTATCTTATTATATTTATAACCTATAGTTTTAATATTTCATCACATGAAACATATAAACAATAGTTTTTTTTTTCTATTTAATGGTATTTAATGTAAATCATATTTACATTAATTCCTCCAAATAATGTATCTAATACTTAATTTTAGGACACCCCCGCTCGCATGTCTCCACAAGAATGGTCAGGATCTACCATCTGTTGTAGTTCATAACACTTGCAAGCCTTTACAAAGTGGACCGTATTCGTAGTGTCACTAGGTTCAGGTATCCCTCCTTAATCCTTATACTACAGAACTTTGTAGATTTTACTTAAGGCATGATCCACTTGTATATCTCATATATGTGCTTAAGTTTTCATACAATAACCATGGAGCTTTCTTTATTGGATATGAGTAAATGCAAAATAAAATAACTCTTATTTTATTCATAACAATGTGTACAGTTTACAAACTATGAGACTCCAGGAGAATTAGGACATCAATTCCAACAATCTTCCACTAGTCCTAATGCCTTGAGAGACTAATGTACAATACATGAAAACTTACAAGTACAATATACAATAAACTAGGCATACTCTATACCCTAGTATCATCTCCCACTTGCCCTAGACAAGATGTCGCATGTCCCATAGACCTAGACTCTCTAGATGACCCTCGAACAATTTAGCTGTGAGAGTCTTTGTAAATGGATTAGCAACCTTGTGCTTCGACGCGTTCTTCGTGGCTATCACATAACCTCGATGCACAATCTCCCCGATCAAGTGATATTTTCGTTCTATATGCTTGCCTCTACGATGACTCTGAGGCTCCTTCGAATTTGCCACAACCCCACTGTTACCACTATAAAGAGTGATTGGAAATCCATATTTGGACCAACTTTCAAATATTTAAGGAATTTCCTCAGCCAAACAGCCTTCTTAGCTGCTTCACAAGCAGCTACGTATTCCGCTTCCTTAGTGGAGTCTGCAATGCATCCTTGCTTGATGCATCGCCACACTACAACCCCTCCATCAGAGTGAACACTGACCCTGATGTCGATTTACGAGAATCTCTATCATTCTAAAAGTCAAAGTCTATGTATCCTGTAAGGATCAAATCCTTATCTCCATACACGAGCATGTAGTCCCTCATTCTCTGAAGATACTTGAGAATCATTTTGACCACCGTCTAATGATCTTGGTTTGGATTGATAACAACTGACAATCCCTACTGCATAGCAAATGTCGGTCCTAGTTCACAACATTGAATACATTAAGCTTCTAACAGTTGAAACATAGGGAATCCGTCTCATCTCCTCAACCTCTTGAAGTGTCTTAGGACATTGATCCTTAGACAAAATGATTTCATTCCTGAAGAAACCCCTCTTGGGATCCTACATCCTGTACCTGATCAATATTTGATCGATGTACGATGCCTGAGACAAGGCTAACCTATTGTTCTTATGATCCCGAATGATCTGGATCCCTGGAACATACTACGCCTCACCTAAATCTTTCATTTGGAACTAGGTAGTTAGCCACTTCTTAATGTCAATCAGAAATCCTAAATTATTCCCAATGAGTAGGATATCGTTCACATATAGTACCAAGAAAGCTACTGAGTTATTGATGATGTTCTTGTAGACACAAGGCTCATCAATATTCTAATCAAAGCCAAACGATTCGATCACACTGTCAAATCCAATGTTTGATGCCTAAATTTATGAAGTGTGGAAAATATGGATGATATATGTTGATGGATAGTGTTGTGCACTCAAGTATCCCCAGCGGAATCCAAGTGTAAATTCCTCTAAGTTTCCTGGTAAGTTTAGGGTCGAACACGGGGACTTATGAAAATAGTCGTGTTAAAGATTTTTATAAAAACTTGCGGTAACCGATTAAATAAATAAGTGTTGGATTGTTGTTGCGTTAATGAAAATAATAATGAATGCGGCAGGGTTCGAAAAGAGTTAGCAATGATAAATACGATGAATATGCGGTGAACGGGTTAAGAAGGGTTTCGGCTAACACTCCCTAGGTTGCGTTCATGCCTTGCGATCATGCATCATGCATACAATAGTAAGCAGCTTCGCACTACCTTCATGTTGGTTGGAGATGGGAGCTTTTCAATTGCGTCAATCTTTGCTTTGTCCACCTTCAACCCTTCTCGGGAGACCTTGTGTCCCAATACTATACCCTCTGTCACCATGAAGTGACATTTTTCCCAATTGAGCACCAGGTTCATCTCTTTGCATATTTTCAGTATTTTCTCCAGATTGGCCAGGCAGACTTCATAAGTGTTCCCATAAACAGAGAAGTCATCCATAAATATTTCTATTGAGTTCTCGAGGTAATCTAAAAAGATCGCCATCATGCACCTCTGGAACGTGCTTTGTGCATTGCAGAGGTCGAATGACATGCAGTGAAAAGCGAATGTCCTATATGGGCAGGTGAATGTGGTTTTGTCTTAGTCTTCAAGAGCTATCATGATCTGGTTGTACTCGACGTATCCATCCAAGAAATAGTAAAAATCATTCCCCGCTAATCTGTCCAGCATTTGATCGATGAATGGCAGAGGGAAGTGATCTTTCTGTGTGGCCGCATTCAATTTGCGGTAGTCCATACAGATGCGCCATCCAGTGATGGTCCTCTGCGGTATTAATTCATTGTTCTCATTGGGGACTACCGTCATTCCACCCTTCTTCGGCACACATTGCACGAGGCTGACCCACATGCTATCTGCAACGAGATAGATAATGCCCGCATCCAGACATTTGATAATCTCTTTTTTGATGACCTCCTTCATCGTAGGGTTAAGTCTGCGTTGATTTTCAATGGTTGCTTTGTGGTCGTCCTCAAGACGAATGTGGTACATGCAGTACGCGGGGCTAATTCCTCTGATATCAACGAGCGTCCAACCGATTTCTCGCACATGCTTTTTGAGAATGCTCATCAATGCATTCTCTTGATCTGCATTGAGCGCAGAGGAAATTATTACTGGCAGCTTCTCATTCTGCCTCAAAAATGCGTACTTCAGATGCGTTGGTAGGGATTGTTCAATGGTTGGTGTCTCCATGAGGGAAGGTTGCGTTATTTTTCTTTCTTCCTTCGACTCTTCTTTTTGCGTTGCGATCGGTCCTTCTTCCTTGTCCATTTTTGCTACAATCGCATTGCAGGCAGCTACGGATGCATCGACATCCTTTTCTTTATACTCTTCATCAGACTTTTCTTCTTCAGTCAAATTCAAGTCATCTTTTGAATCTGGCAGGTCTTGCTCATCAGAAAATTTCATGGCACGAATTATATTAAATTTGAGCTTCTGTCCGTTTATGCTCAAAGTGATCTCGCCCTTGTGCACATCAATTTGTGCACGACCCGTTGATATGAAACATCGCCCCAAAATGATGGGCACATATTTATCGACCTCGTAATCTAGGATGATGAAGTCAGCTGGTAAAATAAATTTATCAATCGTGATCAGCACGTCCTTCACCTTACCCTTTGGGTGAACTAAAGATCTGTCGGCCAGTTGGAGAGTCACGGATGTGGGCACAAGTGGCCCCATATTAGTTGTTGAAAGATTGATAGCGGCATCAAATTTATGCTAGCCCCCAAGTCACACAGGGCTTGCCCAATATAAAGTCCTCCTATGGAGCAAGGAATAGTGAAGCTCCCAGGATTGCTCATTTTCGGTGGGATAAAATATTTAGAACTTTGTGTTAATGCCATCGTGGAAAATTTTCTAGCACCTCTTTTCTTGGTTACCATGTCCTTCAGAAACTTGGTATAAGCAGGCATTTCCTCAATCGCTTCACTGAAAGGAATATTAACATGTAATTGTTTCAGCATAGATATGAAGCATTGGTACTGTACCTCTTCGTTTTTCTTCTTCTTTAGCCTCTGAGAGAAAGGTGGCAACTGGACTTTCACGGTTCCTGTTTCATTTGTCTTTGAGGTTGATGCAAACTCAGGTTCTACTACTTCATTTTCTTTTTCTTCTTATTGCATTGGCTCAATCTCAGGTTCAGCTGCGATGGAGGTTGATCTGTTCTGCTCCTTCTTTTCTCCCTCCACAGTCTTTCCACTGCGTAATGTCATAATCTGACATTGCTCCTTACCTGAACCCCCTGGGTTGCGTGAAAGCTCGGTTGAACTTGGCAGCGCCCCTTGCGGTCTACTTTTGTTGTTGATTCTTCCAAGCAAAGTTTGGGTGGTTTTTCCACCCAGGGTTGTAGGTGTTGGAAAAGGGGTTGTTCTTTACAAAATAAACAGACTATGGTTTTTGTGAACAATTCTCCATTGCATGCCCATCACCGCAAGTCGCACACCTTGCGGTGTTTTGACTTATTGTGTTGATTTGCCCACCTTGCGGTGTTGGGCTGCTGATCATCGTTCCTTTAATCAAATTCATCATTGCGGTAATTTGATTTTGCAATGAAACAATAGCACCGTTATTTGCATCCGAATCTTTGAGTCTTAATCTCTAGTCGTTCTCCCTCCAGTCTTCATTATTCTTGGAGATGCAATCTAGGATATTCTTCGCCTCATCATAAGTCTTGTCAAGCAGACCAATTGCTGCCGCATTGGCAGCGGTCTGCGAAGCAGGATTCAAATCGTGGTAGAAAATTTCCATTTGAAGGCAGTCTGGCAGCCCATTATGCGGACAATCTCGGACCAACCTTTTAAACCTCACCCAGGCATCACTGAGCGATTCGTCCATATCTTGTTCAAAATTAGTAATAAGTTTTCTTCGTCTGGCATTCTCTGTAGGTGGGAAATACTTCTTTATAAACTTCTCCACCACCTGATCCCAAGAAGTGATCTCTCCTGGTTTGAGCGAATAAGCCCATTTCCTTGCCTGATCACAGAGAGAAAATAGAAACAGCATAATCGAACCTCTTCAGCAAAGATGTTCGGGAACACAAAAGTATTGCAGATTCAATAAAACTTCAGAGGTGGGCGTGCGAATCCTCACCACGCCTTCCTCCAAATTGACCTACAGCCTGGATCATCTACAGCATCACCGGTTTCATTTCCAATCTACTTCCGTCTAAGGCAGGCCTCATGATTCCTGGAGAGAAATCATAGAGGTTTGGCGATGCATAGTCCCTAATGGGCCTATTTCGATCGTTTGCCAACAGAATTGGATTTTCATGACATTATTGTTGTTTGGTGCTTTATTCCTATGCTGCTCCACCATCTCTTCTTTATCGAATTATGGTTGTTGTTGGTGGTCTCTTAGTCTCCTTCAAAATGTTCTCTCAATATCTAGATCGTAGTTTGCCAAAGATTGAGAGTTCTGCAAACAATTCACAAAAATTACTGTTAACAACTATTTTGGCGAAGTCCCCAGCAACAGCACCAAAAACTTGATCCTTAAATTTATGAAGTGTGGAAAATATGGATGATATGTGTTGATGGATAGCATTGTGCACTCAAGTTTCCCCAGCGGAATCCAAGTGTAAATTCCTCTAAGTTTCTTGGTAAGTCCAGGGTCGAACACAGGGACTTGTGAAAATAGTTGCGTTAGAGATTGTTATGAAAACTTGCAGTAACCGATTAAATAAATAAGTGTTGGCTTGTTGTTGCATTAATGAAAATAATAATAAATGCGGCAAAGTTCGAAAAGAGTTGGCAACGGGAAATACGATGAATATGCGGTGAACAGGTTGAGAAGGGTTTCGGCTAACAATCCCTAGGTTGTGTTCATGCCTTGCGATCATGCATCATGCATACAATAGTAAACCACCTCTCAGCGTGAATGCCATGGCTTCTAAGGCTAGAAGGCATGCGATAAATATGCGATAAGTCTATAGGGTTTACATATAAACCTCTATCTCTATTTATGCGATGACAACATGACATTCACACGAATATGCGACCGCATAATATCATTCCTATTCCTAGGATGCATACGATGCAAGTTGACAAACAAAGCTTATCTCTAAGACCCTATTTCTCGTTTATGCAAGCCTAATCTTGCTCTTTCAAGTCAGATTCTAACCTAGCTCTCTCGAGACATTAGGTTCTTCCTTTAGATTCTCTCTCGAGCAACTCTAAAAGGATGTTTCACACAGCATAAAACAAGACAATAGCAAGTAATGAACTTCCTAGATCATGTTAGCTTCGTTCTTCTCAATCCATTCAACTAGTTTAACTACTCGTGCATATTAAGAGAGTGAACAGATGTAGAAATAGAACTTCCATTGAATAGATAAAATATGAAGTACAGAATAATTATGCAAGTATAGTAAAGAGCCTAGAGCAATTTCTTGCCACTAGGTGTTACACTGTTCTACTCGTGCTCTAAAGATATTCTCGCTTTCGCAAGAGTCAACCCGCTCTCTACTCTTACACCCCAAGGTTCTCTCTCGAGCCGCCTTGGACGATCTCCGGCGTTACCATTCTTCTCTAGCTCCGCTGTGAAATGGAAAAGAAAACTATGAACAGAGGTGTGAACTTGTAATGTGATGAAGTAATTGACTGCTTAACCCTTTCTCTGAAGAATGCACTTGGTATTTATAGGGAATCAATGATGAAAGGTGGCTTCTCTCTCCTGGTTGTACAGATGGGACAACTTTAATTCTTGACTGATGCGCCGAATAGTTGTCACCAATAAAGCTGGATGTACTTTGTGACCGTTATCGGCTGTCAACTTAATTTGGATCCGACTGCTGTCAGCTTTCTGTCCCATCGATCTTAATTGTTCTTTCGTCCGGATGCACCCACCATGTTTCGGTGATTCTTCTTGGGTGGATGTTTATGAGCACGATCAATGCAAAGTCTTGTGGTGAAGTTGTGCTCGACCGATGTATTCCTATGATTGCATTCTTTGCATTGCGTTAACGCATTATTCTGGACAAAAATATAGAGATCAACTGCCCTAATGTGTTGGACGCATTCGCCACAATATTGTAGAATTTATGCTTAATGGACGCAATTTAACATATTTTATCAACGCAATCAAACATTGTTTAAGAACTTAGCACTATGATAATGTGCATTTCTGTCCGTTATCAATGTTCCACAATTTAGACGCTTGTTTCAGCCTATAAATGGACCTATTAAGCTTGCAAACTATTTGCTCTTTATCTGGAACTATGAAACCCTCTGGTTAAGCCATGTAGATGGTCTCCTCAAGATTACCATTAAGAAAGGTAGTATTGACGTCCATTTGCCATATCTCATAATCATAAAATGTGGCTGTGGAAAGGAGTATCCTGATAGACATCAGCATGACAACAGGTGAAAAAGTTTCCTCATAGTCCACTCCTTTGACTTAGGTATAACCCTTTGCCACAAGTCTAGCCTTAAAGGTTTGCACATTTCTACACCTCGTTTTCACTTATAGATCCACTTACACCCTATAGGTTTTACCCCATCATGCTGATCCACAAGTTCCCAGACTTTATTGAAGTACATAGACTTCATCTCTTGGTTCATGGCCTTAATCCACTCATCCTTGTCAACATCCTCCATTGCTTGCTTAAAAGACAATGGATTCTCGAACCCATCATTAAAAATGACATTCTGGGTTTCAGTCAAACTCATGTAGCGATCTGGTAGGTTCACAACTATTCCACTACATCGATGCAATTTCAACTCTTGAGATGGTTGACTAGATGTACCGACCTCAAAAACTCTTGTTGATCTGTCAGTCTATTCAACAACTCTGGTTGAACCCTCAGTAGTCTCAATCTCACTAGAAATCTCACGTCAAACAAGCTTACTTCTTGGTTTATGATCCCTGATTTGGTCTCCTTCCAAGAACATAGCATTTTTAGAAACAAACGCTTTGTTCTCACTCGGATCATAGAAGTATCCACCCCTCGTTTCCCTGGGGTAGTATACAAAGAGGCAAACTTTCGAACATGGTTCCAACTTCTTCGGGTTAGTCACAAGCACGTGGGCCGGACACTCCAAAATCCTGCAATGGCGTAAACTACCTTTACTGACTCTCCACAGCTCAAAAGGTATTTCTGAAACACTTTTTGAGGGAATGTTGTTCAGAATATAACATGCAGTCTCCACTGCAAAACCCTAAAACGAGTTTGGAAGATAAGCATAACTCATCATAGACCGAACCATGTCCAATAAGGTTATATTTCTCCTTTCTGATACACCCTTTTACTGAGGTGTACCTGAGGTAGAGAGTTGGGATGTAATTCCATATTCTATCATATAGTTCTAAATTGGAGGTCCATATACTCTCCACCATGATCAGATCATGTGTTTTTATCTTCTTACCTAAATGTTTTCAACTTTAGCCTTATACTCCTTGAACTTGTAAGGGCTTTAGACTTACGTTACATTAGGTAGAGATACCCGTATCTTGAATGATCATCTATGAAAGAGATAAAATATTCATACCCACCTCAAGCCTTAACACTCATCAAACAACAAAGGTCAGAATGTACAAGTCCAATGCTTCCTTGGCTTTGTAACCTTTTCTAGTTAAAGGTCGTTTGGTCATCTTGCCTTCAAGGCATGATTCACACACCAGCAAAGAGTTTTCTTCTAAACTCTTTAAAAGTCCACATTTCACCAACTGCTCAACCCTATTGAGGTTGATATGACCTAATCTTAGATGCAAAAGATTGGCGTTTTCCTGAGGACAAACCTTTGGCCTTTTAGTTGTTGTCACTGTACTGAACACTTTAGTATTAGGCTTTTATGACTAATGGCCTTAGTACATACAAGTTAGTTTCCATTGAACCAAAACTAATCTCTATTTCATTCTTGAAAATAAACACTTTGCTCAAAAAAAAAAAAAGGAGACGGTATAATCTTGTTCAATGAGACAAGAAACCGAGATTAAGTTCTTCTTGATATGAGGAACTACAAAAACATTATCCAGTAAAGATAACGCTTCTTTCCAAAAATAACTTTAGCCTGTCTACAGCAATAGCTGAAACAACCTCACTAGTACCGATTCGAGGAGTCATCTCTCCCTATGGCAACGTTTTCCAGGAACTAAATCCTTGGTAAGAGGAACTAGCATGATTAGTAGCACTCGAATTAAGGATAAAGGCAGAATCATCATTCTCTACCAAACACGTGTCCAAGACAAATAAATAATATTTATTCTCTTTAGACATCCTCCTCTTTTGGAGAGTAGTGGAATTAGTATCAGAACCAAAATATTCTCCAAGTTCCATGTCAGAGAACATTTCTCGTCGATGAACTTTAACGGAGTCAGCAACACTTGTTTTCTCTTCCTGGAGATTAACTTGGAAACTGATACTACTGGTATTTTTGTCATCCATCCCTCTGTGCTCGAAAGGTAAGAACTGACGTTCAAACAATTCTTGCAACGAGTCCATGATCTTACGTGCAATGACTATGTTCTCAACCATTTTGGCAAAAGCATCAGCTATGCTAGCCAATATGTGAAGTCGGGCAAATGAATTATGCTTCATCCACAACTCATATGCATTACAAACACTTCGCGATGCATCAAGGGTTGGAACTTGAGGACACTCCTCAACCATGACAAACTCGAGGTCATTTACCACGAAATACGTTTTACAATACTCTTTCCATTATATGAAATCGGTCAAACTAGAGGCATTTAACGAAAAATCAAACATGTTGTTGAAAACAAAAACACATTGACCTACGTTATATTTTAAGTGAATACTCGTTGAAAAACATACATCATCAAATACAGTTTAGCAAAACTAACATGAACATCATGTGACATCTAGTTTTACAATGACGCTTCAAAGGTTTAATACAAAAGCCGCCGAAGGGTGGTCAATTTATCCCTCCTTTGAATTGAAACATTCTCAACCAATCATTAATACCAAAACAACTCTTGTTCCTATAACGACTAACCATCATTGATTTGGTCAAGAAACCATAAACTTACTTAGCAATTTCCCGTAAGTGTGACCCGTCATTTTAGGCCCTAGAGTTCCACCCCAAACATCCAATCCAAAGGGAAAAATCCAATTGGGGAAAAAACTTAAGTGACCCTATCCATTTCTGGAGTTTACCTTGATATCAACCAACTGCACAAAACCCATCCAAAGGGGGACGCTCCTAGGGTGCCACGAGGGAGTGCAAGAATGATCTCACGGTGCAAACCAATGAAGGAGACCGTAGGACGTGTTGACACACACCCTTCATCCACTTACTATAAACACTCTCTCCATCCACCTTGATATTGACTCGTGCAAACACCATCCGAAGGGGGATGCTACCAGCGCACCACGAGGCCAAGCATGAATCTCATGGCGTGAACATTTAGGGTGAAATGTGAGTGGAATCATTGACATATCATATATATCTGTTCCTGAGTATTTTATAACTTAGGGTTTAGTTTACTTAGGGAAAACACGATTAAGAATTTTAACTAAGTGAATTTTTAGGTTTGTCCAAGAGTAACTTTTACCTTGGATAGTTGACTAACTTTTGATCATCATTCATTAAACTCTTTAATGGAGTCTTTGACCAACTATTGCATGCTTGCAGAAAATCTATCTAATTCACCTTTTCAGGTACATTCCTAGGTATGGGTGTTTCGTTTCCATCAACTTAAGTACCCTAACCTAGATAAAACCTGCCTTAGATAAAAGGTCCCTTATAGATATATTTATTACAATTTTAATCTTTTATGCCAATAAATTTAATCTTATTAAATCGATTTAAAAAGTTTAAACTAGGTTGCTAATCCCATTAGAACCTTGAACTTAGGTCTATCTCAATCCAATTTTAAAACCCTTTTAAAACATGAGTTCACCTAAGGTCCCATGCAACTCTTTCTTATCAATTTTAGTTATAATTTCCATTATAACGCTTATAACAGAAACAACCAAAACCATCCACAACCCTAAGCAAACACATACAAGGAATTCATGATGCATACGAATTAGCCTAAGTGTCATGCTCAATGCATTGTCTATTCATTGCTACTTTTTATAACTTTTCTAAAAATAAGCAACGAATTAAGCACACATGCTTCCATTGACCCTTATACTATAAAGCTTATAATATAAAGATGATGCATGAATATGCTTACTGCATGCATAAATATAACTCATATATTTCATGATGCATGCGCATGCTTTCTTGTAATTTTATCATGCCATATTATAACACTTTAATACATGATGCATGAATAATTGCACAACCTAAGGCAGGTTTCAAATCTATATGTCATACACTATGCCATATAAACCACATCTTATGTATATTAAACAAAAGTTGATGAACCGAGATAATTAGCCTCAAATCCTCAAAACTAAAGCTAACTATTATAAAAGCAAAGAGTCACTAATTCAAACAGACGAGCTGGGTCTTGAACCTTTCGGTCGAAGTCTGCGTCTCTATTGATCGTGTACCAAACACGAGTGATTGCCTACACAAAACAGTAAACGCTTTATTCAATCGTTTACCAACGCTTTCAGAGCTAAACGATCGTTTAGCAACGATTGTGTACCCCTTACTATGCGATGAAGCTGAGGTATGCAATCGTGCAGTACGCAACGCATAATGCAAACCGTACATGATCGTCTAAACGAAAACAATGCGGTGAAACACAATCGTCTAAATGACCGCTGAGCGAGCGCCAAAGTATCACATACTGTGTGATCGTGTAGTCAGTGACTATGTGATGAGGCATGCTAACTGCACAATCGTTTAGTGCACACCTCTTTTATTAAAAAATGAGCATCAAATGCTCCCACTCAATCGTTTACCTCCAGCGTCTACGTGATCGGGCAACCAACGCTACGCGATAGAGTAAAAGCTTTACCCCATCGTTTAGCATTAGCTAAATGATCGTTTAGTAAATACCACACGATCGCATAGAAAAATCTACACGATCTTTTAGCCAAATCCCAATGATCGTTTACCTAAGGCTACACGATACGACCAACTCTTGGTCTTCTTCCTCGCTGAGAACCACATCTCCATGCTTCAAAACTTCATCATGAACTACTCAACAAACTCAAACACTTTGAATTATAGACTCAATTGCTTGTTAATTATGCCCAACAACACAGGGGCCCTTACAAATTAACACTTTGTATCAAAAGAAAGCATTTAAACAGAGGTAGTTAACCCATAAACATTCATCAACACCATCCACAAACGCATTTAACACTTAAACTCAAATGCAGAAAACCTACCACGACTGTAAAAGAAGTTCAAAACAGAAGTGAAATTTGGAATATCAGAACAACCTGGCTCTAATATCAATTGAAGCAAATCAGACATGGGGATTTCCATGAGCAATGAAATGATCGTTCCAAATTCCATTTGATATTGATCATACACTATTACAGTACAAGAAACATAAACTAATAGGTCATGAATAATACGAAATTACAGCATGCTTACAAATGAGATCAAGGGATAAAGTATTATACCTTTAAAGACTCATTCTTCAAACTCCCTCGATCACGAATGCTCATTCAGTCTCTAAGATAGCAACACACGAATGCTTGAACACAACAACCGTAACACAGAACGATCAACAGCAACCACCATATGAACACTGCGAACACACAATGAACGACCTCCAAAACCTCAGACTCAGTCGAGTTGAGTGAGGACACCACCACAATGGCTACCTTAGCCTTCTTGGTGTGAGAATCTAGAATTGTGGGCTTTGTGTGGAATTGGTTAGAGGAAGAGACTGAAGGAACAACAATCGTGTAGACGATTGAGCAAGTGGGAGATGAGAAGTGTCTATCATATAGACGAATGCTTGATCATTTAGAAGAAGGCAGCCTATCGTACAGACAATGCCTTACGATCATTTAGCTACGACCAACTTAGTGAACTAACGTATAGTAACACTCCACGATCATTTAGTCTCTCTATCAGCTATGGTTTAGTGAATAAATTTCACTTGATGGATTTGCCGTGAGTTTCTTTCCGAGAATAGAAACTCGCCTAAATTTAGGAAAACCTTTTTTCTTTTATCTCACAGTTACCATACAAACCACCAATAACCTCCCACTAAATTGGTTATTAGATAAAAAGATATAATTATTCAATAATTAATATTATTATAAATATATGATAACCAACTTACCATATTATATTTATAACCTATAGTTTTAATATTTCATCTCAAGAAACATACAAACCATAGTTCTTTTTCTATTTTATGGTACTTAATGTAAATCTCATTTACATTAATCCTCCACTTGATAAATCTCATACATCACACTAATTATATCATATATAATCGAATTTTCTCTTGTCAATTTGAACATTGCAAATCACCACCAAGAACTAATTCTCAACTTGAATCCATTAGGCTACCAAGGGGACCTTATGAACCTGTAGCTTGAAGCTCCAATGGTATGTGAATAACTGATAAAATCTTTAGTCACGGGATCCACCATCTGTTAATTGTCGGGCAGTCCACTAAAGACCGACAACTGCACTCTCCTTACTGAAGATATATTTTGTATCCATATCAACCAATCAACAATGCGATAACCCTTCACAAATCGCTCGTAAGTACAGCTGGGCCAATAACTATTATGTCCCTGTAGTTACATCTAACTTCTTATGTACCACTGATCCCTCTAATGAACATAAGTCATGGTTCTACTATGACTGAGTCCTCTCTTCCAAAGAGAAGTTGTGGCCACTATGTCCAAGACTTAGAATCAGCCCTTAAGGGAGCAATCTACCTACTTACCCCTGCTTCAAGAAAGGAGTGAATTCCATCTTGTGTAACTGAGTTCCCAACTCCCAAATCAGACAAATCCCCAAAAAGTTAGGCATGATGAGTTGGCAATTTGGCCACTCTCACTTATACTAACCAAAGGACCGATCTCAAAGGCAAGAGTTCCTAAAACACTCAGGATTGAGGTCTTGTCACCTATGGTCATTTAGGTGAGTTGTAAGTCTCATGTATCAACAACATTATATAAAGAGACGAATTATCTCGTGGTCCGATCTTATAAAAACTCTTTGTATAGGACACCCCCGCTCGCATGTCTCCACATGAATGGTCAAGTTCTACCATCTGTAGTAGTTCACGACACTTATAAACCTCTACAAAGCGTGTCGTATCTGTAGTGTCACCAGGATCAAGTATCCCTCCTTAATCCTTATACTACAAACCTTTTTAGGTTATCTCTTAAGGCATGATCCACTTGCATATCTCATATACATGCTTAAATTTTCATACAATAACCATGGAGCTTTGTTTATTGGATATGAGTAAACGAAAAATAGAATAACTCTTATTTTATTCATAACAATGTATATAGTTTACAAACTACAAGACTCCGGGAGAATTAGGACATCAATCCCAACAGATGTAACTACAGGGGAAAAACGATAACTTTTGTCAAGTTGTAGTTACAAATAATTTGTGATAGGTTATCATACCGTTGATTGGTTATATCAGATAGAAACAGAAATATATCTGAAGTGCGAAGAGTGCAATAGTCGGCCTTTAATGGAGTGACAGATAATTAATGGATGTTGAATAATTTAATTAAAGAAGTTCAATTTAGTCTAGTTCTCTCGGAGTTGCGATTGGTGTCCTAATTCTCTCGGATTCTCGTAGTTTGTAAACTATACACATTGTTTTGAATAAAATAAGAGTTATTTTATTTGGCATTTACTCATATCCAATAAACAAAGCTCCATGGTTATTTTATATAAACTTAAGCATGTATATGAGATATACAAGTGGATCATGCCTTAAGTGATAACCTAAAAAGGTCTATAGTATAAGGATTAAGGAGCGATACCTGATCTGGGTGACACTACGGATACAACCCGCTTGTAGAGGTTTACAAGTGTTGTGAACTACTACAAATGGTAGATTCTCACCATTCATGTCGAGACATGCAAGCGGTGGTATCTTATACAAAGAGTTTGTATAAGACCGGACCACGAGACGAATAGTCCCTGTATATAATGTTGTTGATACTTGAGACTTACATCTCACCTAAACGACCATAGGTGACATGACCACCATCCTGAGTGTTTAGGGAACTCCTGCCTCTGAGAGGGATCCATTGATTAGTATGGGTGAGAGTGTCTAGATTGCCAACTCAACATGCCTATCTTTTTGGGGATTTGTCTAATTTGGGAGCTGGGAACTCAGTTACACAAGATAGAATTCACTCCTTCCCCGAAGCAAGGGTAAGTAGGTAGATTGCTTCCTTAAGGGCTGATTTCGGGTCTTGAACATAGTGGTCATAACTTCTCTTTGGAAGAAATGACTCAGTCATAGTAGGACCATGATTTATGTTCATTAAAGGGATCAATGGTATTTAAAGAGTTAGATGTAAGTACAGAGGCATAGCGGTTATTGGGCCAACTGTACTTATGAACGATCTGTGAAGGGTTATCGCACTGTTGATTCGTTGATATGGACACAAAATATATCTGTAGTAAGAAAACTATAACTGTCAATCTTTAGTGGAGTGCCCGACAGTTAACGGATGGTGGATCCCCTGACTAAAGAATTTAGTTAGTTATTCACATACCATTGGAGGTTCAAGCTACAGGTCTATAAGGTCCCCTTGGTAGCTCAATGGATTCAAGTTGAGAATTAGTTCTTGGTGTTGATTTGAAATGTTCAAATTGATAGGAGGAAATTCAATTATATATGATATGATTGGTGTGATGTATGAGATACATCAAGTGGAGGATTAATGTAAATGAGATTTACATTAAGTACCATAAAATAGAAAAAGAGCTACGGTTTATATGTTTCATGAGATGAAATATTAAAACTATAGGTTATAAATATGCTATGGTAAGTTGGTTATCATATATATTTATAATAATATTAATTATTGGATAATTATCTATTTTTCTCTAATATTCAATTGAGTGGGAGGTTATTGGTGGTTTATGGTAACGTGAGATAAAAGAAAAATGTTTTCCTAAATTAAGTAAGAGTTGCTATTCTCGTAAAGGAACTCACGGATTTTTGTCAAGTGAGATTTGTTTTCACTAAACGATAGCACATGAGAGACTAAACGATCATAGAGTGATACTATATGGCAGCTCACTCAGTTGGTCGAGTTGAACGATCGCGGGGCTTTTACTATACGATAGTTTGCCTTCTTTTAAACGATTGACCATTCGTCCATACGATAGACGTCTTCTCATCTCCCACTTGCTCAATCATCTACACGATTGTTATTTCTCCAGTCTCTTCCTCTAACCAAGTCCAAATAGAGCTCACATTTCTAGATTCTCACATCGAGAATACCAAGGTAGCCATTATGGTGCTGTCTTACTCAACTCGACTAATTCGAGGTTTTGGAGGCCATTCGCTTGGTTTGTGATCTTGGAGATCGTTGTGTTCGAGTTTTTTGTTGATTGTGCTCTGTTGCAGTCGTAGTATTCGAGCATTCGTGTGTAACTTTCTTGGAGACTGAACGAGCGTTCGTGATCGAGGGAGTTTGAAGCATGAATCTTCAAAGGTATGTATTTGTTATCCCTTGATCTTTTTGTAAAGCATACTGTAATTTCGTATTGTGCATGACTTGTAAGTTTTCGTTTCTTGATTGTAATTGTGTATGTTCAAATACGAATGGAATTTTGAATGATCATTCCACTGCTCATGAAAATCCCCATGTTCGATTTCCTTCCAATATGACTTTTATATTGTACACCTCGCTAGCTTTAGGACAAGTGAAAGATTGTTGAGGTTGATGCCCTAAATCTCGTGGGTCCCGTAGTTTGTAATTGTAATATACAATCATTTTATTTATTTAATAAAATATGAGATGTTTTATTCGACATTTAGTAGCATTAAGCCACAAACCAATAAATAAACATCCAAGGTTATCTTCTGTAGCTTAAACATGTATCTAGAGACATACAGGCGGATCATGTTTAAGTGATAACTAAATGGTCTGTAGTAGATGAATAAGGTTGGGTACCTTATCCTTGTGACGCTACAAATACCACTCATTTTATAGATATTACAATTGTTGTAAAGTACAATGATCAGATCCTAATAATTGATGTAGAGACATATGAATGGGGGTATACAAAGGGGTTTGTATAAGACCAGACCATGAAATGACTAGTCTCACTATATAACAATGTTTATAATAGAGACTTACATTTCACCAGGATGACCGTAAGTGATATGACCTGAATCTTGAGTGAGTTGTGAACTCCTGTTTATGAAGGCGGTCCTTTTATTTGTATAGGAGAGAGTGGCTAGATCGTCGACTTAATAAGCCTACCATTTTGGGGATTCGTCTTATTGGGGACTTGGGAACATAACTACACAAGAAAGAATTCACTCATTCCCTAACGTCTGGATAAGTAGATAAATTGCTTCCTTAAGGTTTGATTCTAGGGCTTGAATAATGTGGCGCCACACCCTCTCTTGGCCCAAGAGGGGTTTAGTCATAGTTGGACTATGACTTATTGTTCATTAGAGGGATCAGTGGTACATAAGAAGTTAGATGTAACTATAGAGACAAAATGATAATTTTGGCGCAGCTATACTTATGAGCAATTTGTGAAGGGTTATTGTACTATTGATTGGTTATATTTAATGGACACAGAAATATATCTATAGTGTGAAGAGTGCAGCTGTCGGTCTTTAGTGGAGTGATCAACAATTAATGGAAGTTGATTAATTTAATTACAGGAGTTTAATTAATTATTCAAGTATCATTGGAGCTTCATTCTATAGATCTATAAAGTCCCCTCAATAGCTCAACAGGGATTATTGAGAATTAATTTTTAATTAATTTAAATTGTTCAAACTAATTGATGGAATTAATTATATGTGATATAATTAATTTAACTTATTTATATATCATATAATTAATATAATGTATTTGATATATTATAATATAAAGTTTAATTGAGATGAACTAAATATTTGAATATAATTCAAATACTAATTATATGAGTGATTAAACCTTTGACTTACATTGGTAACTAAAACTTCTAGAGAAAAAAACATAACGTTAAATTATATAAAATATATTAATTGTTTATATGCAATCTATTATCCATTCTAATTCAACAAAGAAATTTAAAAATAAACCCATGAATTTGAATATGAATCTCATTCATATCAATGCAAAATTTTTATTGCTATGATACTCGAGTGGATCAGAATAAAAGCCACTATACGGCAGTAAGTCATTCCTTCACTGGACTAAGACATTCTCAAAATAGGGATTGAGACCTGGTGCCCATTTTCTCACAAATCTGGTCTCTCTACTACATTGACAAGTCTTTTGTATCAAATTGGCACATGGGAAAGATTCAACTGTGGTGTGTTTATCCTTCATCAAATTCAACGTCATACTACTTCAAAAGTCACTAAAGTTCTCTTGTGTTTTCCTAGACTTATTTGTCAGATTCCACTCGCTAAAAGCCTAATCTTCTCCTTGTGCCTGGACCCATTCCTCTTGCTCTATCTTTTAGCTATAGATTTTATTAGGGAAAACATGTTCCTTACCTTGTTCACATTGATGTTCCATTGAATCAAATTGGTCCAATTAAACAGTTTCTTTTTACTTCATACGAGAAAAAGGTGATGCATATGCTGGCAAATGAATCAAAAAATCTTGGAGTTTTGGCCCATAAAACTTTTACTCACAAAACTGAGGTGGATGACATGATGAATTTTCTTCGTGGTGCTTTGGATTGTCCTAGTCAGGATAGAAGCTTTGGTACACAGAATGATGTTGTGGATGATTTTTTATGTTTGTTTGTTTGTTTATCCATTTTTTCATTTTTTTAAAGTATGGAAAAAAGGGGGGAGAAGTAGAATATGAATATGAGATGAAGTTAATAGGTGTTGGCCATGGTTTTTTTTTTTTTTTCCTTATCATATGGACTTAGTCGTTTTTTTGTTTGTGTTGTGGTGGTTTCTGATTTTGTGTTTTTCTGCTGCTGTTATGAATTGTGTGAATTATCTCTCAAATTATTATGATTTGATTCAATGACATTGTGTTTCTACGTGTCTGACTATGTTGATTAATTATGTTTTTGTCATTGTTTAAAAAATATTGCCAAAAGGGAAGTTTGTTAGATATTATGTGGTGGACAATATTTGTTTAAGTTTCATAGATGGTAACTGAATTGTCTCTGCATTGTGGTTTTCTAGCAAAGGGATGTTCTTCGAAAATGCAGTTTCTGCAAAATTCTTTCCTTGTCGGGATTTTCCTTTTGCAGCATTATTTGTCTATCCTTTTCTTTTTTCAATGTTCAAATATATTGGAAGTTAGGGTTACTTTTCCTTATTTCCGTTATGCATATTTAAAGGACAATTAATCCAGTTTTGGTTGGTCGTTCTCGCTTTATTAGAGCAACATCGTGTTACAGCTCTGCAGTTGTATCTGTTGTGTTTATAAGAAAAAGAAAGTTATTTTTCCTTATTAGAAAAACATCGTGTTATTTTTCCTTTTCTTTTCTCTCCTATGTATTAGATTTACTTCAAATTTTCCTTCTCTCTTTTCCTTCTCCGGTATATTATGAATTAGGTTTTTTTTCATCTTAAATTTGTGTATATTACGAATTGGGAATTTTTTTTGGTGTGGTAGACATTGGTGTTGGGTAATGTTGTCTGCTTCTTTTTTGCTTCGGTATAAAATTCTGAAATTATTCGAATTGCTACAATTCGTTTGCCTTTTGGAAATTCGCCAATTGGGTTAAACTGTATCATTATCCCGCAACTTATTTCTTCTTCAATTTGTTGATTGCCTAAATTAAAAGAGAAACAGTGTATTTGTTTGCAGATGAATAAAAATTGAGGATTTAATTGCTGGAGGTTGTTTAAAATTTTAACCCTCCAGCCCATAACTGAAACACATAAAATCATTTCTTAACTCTGTTTAAAACTAAAAAAATCTTTTCTCTAAGTCTGTACAAGATATATAAACTTGCACATGGGGAAACAAATAAAGAATATAGTCATTAGAAGGGACTAATAATTGAGTTTAGTTACGATAATCAGGAAGAATAGTTCGTTATATTCATAACAACATGACTTATGAGAGACAATAGTATGCATTTGACCAAAATAGTAACTAGTTGATTGATGGCGTTAATTGATTAGCAAATAAGGACCAATTTAGGTAACTATTTGAAAGGTTGAGTTTTTTGAAAAAGTGTTTGACATGGATATCAGAAATTTCCTCCATTATTTGATAGATAGTAATCTATTGCCAGATACATGCAAACTTGGGCTTGACCTCTTGTTACTCATCATCACTCAAACTAGAGGTAAGAAGTTTATGCACTCATGTTTGCTCCATAAATCTCTAAAGGCAACCAAAGCTATATCTAAAATAATTTTCAGTTACCAAACTATACTCATTATTGATAAAATGAGAGGTGGCTCCTATTTGATAAGAAATAATAGTTGTTGCTTTTATTTTCCATTTAACAATAGTTGTTGATGATGTTGTTAATGATCACAATTGAGGAAAATATTAGATCTAATTGTCTGTTGCGAAAACAAGGAAATACTGGCAAAAGTAGCTTCATGGAAATCATAGATTGTTGACCATTAAGTTATTGAATGGTCGGTAGGTTTCAATTTTTTATATGCGAGTTGGTATTGGTTTCTAATATGTATTTTAATGTGTTCTATGATGTATTGTTCTTCATTATCTAGTGTCCTTTCTACAACATTACTTAACCTTGTTATGGTGTGCAAAGACATTAGAGAACGCACTATAATATGTTTTACATCATTGTGATATACAGAGTTAGTGCAGTTGAGAACTTAAAGTCTTAATTTGGTAAAGTAGTTAGAATCTTCTAGGTTTTTAACTTACAATGTGTAAGATAATCTTGTTGCTAAGAATCACTCTCATTACTTGATAAATATATATTCATTTTATTATTCAATTTGGATCTCATTCGAGACAAAAGTCAGTGGTTCTTCTTCTCTTACAGGATCCATTAACCAATCTAGGTTGCATTCTACAATGAGGCCAGTGTTCATATTTTCATTCTCCTTCTATTACTCTTTTATACATGAAATATCATTTGGTTTTAGTGATAGTAGGAGTTTGATTATGGTTAGATGGATGATCTTCGCTTACACAATTTCTTTTATGATCTTTGTGGTTTGAAATTACGTAAGTTGCTTTACCATTACAATGGTAGTACGCTACAACAAATATCCCTTAGACAAATATGCTCATAGTGGATCCCTTCCTTGTTAGTAGACAAATACCCTCATATTATCCTTGTTTTTACTTAAAGATATTTGTTTATATTGTATTTCTCATATTTACCATGACTTTTGTTAGGATTTTATATTATATTAAATGGTTGTTGGGTTTAACTCTTAGTTTGATTGAATAGAATTATTTAGCCATATTGGTTTGATTGTTTGTTGTTGTTTTAGGGGAAAATAATGACTTAGTTTCTAACATATATCAGAAATATTATGTTCAAAAGCAAGGCAATGACTCTTTAAGATCCCATACTTGTTTGGTGCTAAAGTTGACCATTGACTTTATGATAAGATCATAACATAAATTAGCAAATATAAGATCCCATACCTATTAATTTGCCATTTTTTTCCTCTTTATGATAAGATAGCAATGAACAGAAAACAAGGGGCTATAAAGCTTTTTAGTTTGGAAGTTGGTTTAAATTTGAGTTTTTTGTTCTATCTCTTATTGTATTATTCTGTCTATTAATATATTGTTTCTATAGTAAATTTATGGATTATTAATGAAATACACACTTTAGGTTGTTTTGAGAATTAAAATGAGAATTGTGCACTTTTTATGTATTATTGGTTTTTTTTTCCCCTGTTTCTTGCATTGTGAAATATTTTTATGCTTCAATCTTAATAAGTACCTTTGCATTTCCAAAGTCACAAATCATAACTTGATGAGTGAGAGGATCAACCAAACTATTTTGAGGCTTTACATCCCTATGGCAGACACCATAAACCGATTGAATATATGCAAGTCGCCTAATGATTTTGTATGTATAAACCGATTGAATATATGCAAATTGTTTTTAATCATGTTGAAGCATGGTGACAATTCATATTTAGATGGTCATTTATATAGGTTTAGGTTGTAATAGCTGGTTGTACTATTGGTGAAAATCTCTACAGTTAAAGTCATTGTTTTTGTCGTCTTTGTTTTGTCTTGTCGTTATTATACAACAATGTTTCTTTTCTTCTCTGATCGTTGATATATAAGTTATGCATGATTGGTATCAAAAAGCAATTTAATTTTTAAGATCTATTGCAACTTTGAACTGATATGGATCCCTCTTTCTGCTACAACAATTTGTTATTTTTCTTCCTTCAAATACTTGAATGCCTTGCAATGTTTTACTTATGAGATACATGATAATTCACATGTTTATGTTTCTATGTATAGTTTTGCTCTGCACTCCAAGTTTTGGACTTAAAGCTTCTGCTAATGGAGATGGCCATTTCCAAATCTTAAAAACTTTTGTGTACATAGAGTAAATGTATTAGTGTTATTTATATTTCAACTCTGTTTTTTAGTCTCTATAATTATTTTTCTCTCAAACAAATCTTTATAGTATAATGTGTCATGTACACTATATTATATCTCATAATTATATCTTATATAATCAATTTCCTTTATTAATTTGAACAATTCAAATTAATCCAAATTAATTCGATTCTCACTTATCTCAAATGAGCTAACGAGAGGACCTTATAGACCTATAGTTTGAACCTCCAATGATACTCGATTAATTAATCAAACTCTTTGATTAAGTTAATCAACTTCCATTAACTGTCGGTCAATCTCTACTAAAGATCGATAATTGCACTCTTCGCACTACAGATATATGTCTGTGTTTATTGGATATAACCAATCAACAGTTCATCGACCTTTCACAAATTGCTCGTAAGTAGAGCTAGGCCAAAATTACAATTTTGCCCCTATAGTTACATCTAACTTCTTAATTACCACTGACTACTCTAATGAACAATAAGTTATAGTCCAACTATAACCTAACTCCTCTCAAGCCAGGAGAGGGTAAAGCGCCACATTGTTCAAACCTCGGAATCAGCCCTTAAGGGAGAAATTTCTCTACTTTCTCTAACTATAGAAAATGAGTGATATTCTTCTCATGTAGCTATGTTTCCAGCTCCCCAATTAGATGAATCCCCAAAATGGTAGGCATATTGAGTCGGCAAACCTGACCACTCTCACCCATGCAAATCAAAAGATTACCTTCATAGGCAAGAGTTCACAAATCACTAAGGATTTAGGTCAAGTCACCTATGGTCATCCTAGTGAATTGTAAGTCTCATCTATCAACGGTGTTATATAGAGACTATTAATTTTGTGATCCGGTCTTATACAAACTCTTTGTATACAATACTCCTGCTCAAATGTCTCCACATGAATGATAAGGATTAGATCATTCGTAGCAGTTTACAACAATTGTAACAACTATAAAGTAGACCATATTCATAGTGTCACCAGCAAAAGATACCTAGTTTTATCCATTTACTATAGATCGTCTAGGTTATCACATAAACATGATCCAATTGTATGTCTATACATACATGCTTAAGTTACAAAAGATAACTCTGGATTTTAGTTTAATGGAATATTGCATAAGTTTCATAAAACTAATCGACCACTTATTCAACTAACATATAACTATGAGGTTTTAGGACATACATCCTAACAATACTTCAGTATTGCTAGGAAAAGCTTCTTTATGCCGATTATTCAATTCTCCAACAAGCTGCCCTACTTAGAGTTCAAGATTACGAATTGATGACGGTTGACTGTGCAAAAGTGCATCATTTTTTTAATGTATTCTTTCAATAGACTCTCTAGTGGTGAAGAGGAAATGGATGGTTGTTGTGACGAGCTTGCATCTATTCGTGTCTATTTTATCCTTCATGGAACCCAGGTGGTCCATCTCTATACACATTTTGAATGCCATGTTGGTTTATGCGTGACTGTTGATTTCCACCCCAAGAAAAATCTGGGATATTCCTCTAGGCCAGATTGTAAGTGTTCGAGAATAGGCTATTCTTGATAAAAATGGACGGATTGTGGACTATGTGGGCCCATCTCAAAAGAATATGAGTCATTTCATATCATGCAACTTGAATCGGTTACCTGGTTCACAACGCTTATTTGACCTCCATTTCCATTGCCAGGTTTAATCATCGACATTGCTTATAGTAGATTTATCATCGCATTCACTTGTGTTTGTAGCAATATGATGCCACTGCTTCCTTTTGAACTTTCATTTCTTCCTCTTCTGTTTTCTCTTGATCCATATCCATCATCTTTTCGATCTTTATGGTTCCTTGATATGCGATCAAGAATGTTCTTGTCTTCCGTATAGGTCTTATCCAATAGACCTCTTGCGGCAGCATTAGCTGTCGTTTGTGATACTTCATTTAAATTGTAGGATATTTCCATTTACAAATAGGCAGGTAGTCCATTATGTGGGAAATTTCTCACGGATCTTTTAAACCATGCACATGCATCACTCAAGGTTTCATTCTCCTTTTGCTGAAAATTTGAGATTTCCCTTACTCTCGTTGCATTCTCTTTTGATGGAAAATATTTCTTCAAAAATTTCTAAACAACTTGATCCCATGTGGTGATTTCACCTTGTTTAAGTGAGTAGACCCACTTCTTGGCTTCATCACGAAGAGAAAACGAAAATAGGAAAAGACTAATTTCTTCTAAAGTAATATTCGGGACATGAATGTGTTGTATATCTCAATGAAACTTCTCAAATGAGCATGAGGATCCTTGCCTAGTCTTCCTCCAAATTGTCCAGGTGTCAGGATCATTTGGAGCATTACTGGTTTCATCTCAAATTTGGTCCTATCGAATGTTGGATGCATGATTCCAAGTGAAAATTCATACAAAATTGGCGAGGCATAATCTTTAATCGGTCTGTTGCAATTGTTGGCCAGAAGTATAGGATTGGTGGGCACTACTGCGTTATTAACCAGATTAGGCATCGTTGGGTTATTTTGTGGGTCTACCATAGCACGAGCTTTGTTCTTTTATCGTCTCTTTTTGTTTGATCTCAAGCATTTATGAAAAGTCTTCTCAATTTCTGGGTCATATATTAGCTCGGCCATTGCACCCTCGCTCATTCAATGTTTGCACCTTCTTGCAAATAAGGATGCAATGCACCAAAAATCAATATCTAAGAAAATAAAAAATAAAGATTTCAACACGTCTTAGCTACCGTAATCCCTGTCAACGACACCAAAAACTTGATGTGTTTTGAATGATGCAATGAAAATTAATCTAAACTATGCCTTTCAATTATATGAACGCATTGTTTTATCTAATTGAACCCAAGTATAAGATCAATCAGAAACCTGGTAAGTCCAAGGTCAAATGCAGAGATTACGACTAATAATGCGATGAAATAATTATCTCGATCTTAATGCGGATTGTTTTTCAAATATGTGATGTTGTGGGTTTACTTGATATATCTATCTATCGATTACAACCACAATGCAAATTACAATGGGTGTGAGTGATGACGCAATGAGTGATGAGTAGTATGCGATCACAATTACAATGCAACGTAAAGCAGCTTACAAGAGGTCGAGATGAGATTTCAATCAATAAAATAGGGTTGAGAAAGATTCCTACTAACATTTCACAAGCAATACATAAGCTACGTGCTATGCAGATGACTCATACATTATCAACTTCACTTCTCAGTGTTTCAAGTCACAATATCCTATTTCTAAAATGCATGCAATGAGTACTTTATGCAGAGAATCAACTTTATTTCCATGGTTACTTTTTCTCTTCTTTAATGAATTCTACATTCTCTTGCTTTCTCAAACAGTGATTGATTCTTTCTAGGGCAATCTCTCGATTTGATCTAGAATAGTTTATGAAACATACATAATACAAGTTGAAGGCAAACTTATGTATTACTTAGTTAACATGTTAGTGTGATCTCTCCCAATGCATTATAAATTTAGTTGCTCATGCTGAACAGGAGAAACATGGATTGATGGACAAATGTAGTTAGAATCATATTAAATAATGAGAGTTTTTTAATCCTTGCAAAATAATACAAAAGTTAATAATGAAGGAAATTAAAATAATGGACAAAGGTGGAGAATGTCATGTCGTGGACTACAATTTACCGCTTCGTTGGCTCTAACAATGATTGCTTCTTAATGGTTGTAATAGTGACGATAGTTTCCTCCTTTTTCAGAAAGGAAAGTTGAGTTTTCCCCCAAAATTCCTCAAAGAAAAGCTTCTGAGGTGGTGGTTATGGCGGATATGAGAGGAAAAACGAGCAAAGTTCCAGTCAATATCTTGGTCAAGAATCTAATACTTAGACAATTCTTCGATGGGCTATTTATAGGCGTCAAGAGGAAGGTTTCATGCTTCTTTCTAATGATTAAGCTGACACTTTCGCATTAAATTCCATGCCTTGCCGCATCGCCTTCCTCGCATCAGAGTTCATTGGTTCTACCTCGAACTTTTAACATTAGTAACCAACTTGAACTTTTTTATTTGACTTCCACTGCCGACATGTCTATCGAAATTCTAATCATCTCACCTCATCACATGGGACTATGTGATACCAAGTTATGCATCAGCCTATGTTTAATGCATTAGCAACCACAATCTTGTTTCTTTTGCTGGTTTTCTTCATTTTGGATAGAATCCTACGTCCAAAAAGTGACAATTCTTATGATTTTCAACGATTAATAGTTTTGTAGGTAAGTGATTACAGGATATTATTAATTGCACGATTTTCTCATCAAGCTGATGCATTTTTCTCTGAATTTTCCCAATTTTTCTTAATAAACAGGTTAAATAAATTGTATTTCTACAAGTTATCAGGCATCATTGTTCAAGTCCTAGAGTCAGCACTTAAGAGAACAATTTGTCTACTTTTTGTAAAGTCGAGAAGGAGTGAATTCCATCTTGTGAAACTATGTTCTCAACTCCTCACTCGGTATCATCTCCAAGATGATAAGCATATCGAGTCAACAACTAATGTCGCTCTCACCCATACAAATCAAAGAACGACCTTCATGAGCAGGAGTTCATAACTCACTCAGGATTAATATCGAGTTACATGGTTATCATTTGAAATATAAATAGTGAGTTTGTATAAGATCGAACCACGAAATAGAAATCTCTTCAATTAATGGTATTATGAAGAGAGATTATATTTCGTGGTCTGGTCTTATATAGACTCACTGTATGGGATAACCCCACTTGCATGTCATCACGTGAACGATTTGGATTAAATTATTTGTAACACTTACAACAATTGTAACATTTACAAAATGGGGCGTATTCATAGTGTTACCAAGATAAGGTATCGAATCTTATCCATATACTATAGACCTTTTAGGTTATTCCTTGAACACGACCCATTTGTATATCAACCACATACTATTCAAGTTACATTGAATATCCTCCAATCTTAGTATATTAGATTTGAGTTTTGCAAAATAATAATAATAATAATAATAATAAAGAACACTTTCTTTATTCAAATAAAAGAATACTTTATTTATTAATAATTTATTTACAAATTTATATAGACTACGAGATTTAGGACATAAATCCTAACAATCTCCTACTTATTCTAAAGCTAGTGGGATGTACGATATATGTAAAAGAAATATACAATCAACTAGGGCATACAATATACCCAGTCATATCTCCCACTTTCCTTAGTCTAAGTGATACATATCTCGTAGACATAGACCCTCAAGATGACCCTCGAACACTTTAGTCGTAAAGTGTTTGTAAATAAATCAACAATATTGTGCTTCAATGCTATTTTCGTGACGATCATGTCCCCTCGTTGAACCATTTTATTAGATGATACTTTGTTCTATGTGCTTTCTTCACTTATGGCTTCGAGGTTCCTTCAAATTTGTCACAATACCACTGTTGTCACAATAAAGGGTGATAGGTAAAAACATGTTGGAAACAACTTTCAAATCAATCAAGAATTTTCTTAGCCACACAACTTCCTTAGCAACTTTATAAGCAGCTACACTCCATATTAGAGAGTTAGCGACACAAACTTGTTTTATGTTGCACCAGACTATAGCTCCTCCATTAAGAGTCAACGCCGATCCTAATGTGTATTTCTTAGAATTCTTATCAGTTTGAAAATTAGAGTCAGTATAACCTGTAAGGATCAAATCCTTAACAACATACACAAGCATATAGTCCCTCGTTCTCCCTAGATACTTGAGGAATTTCTTTACTGTCATCTAATGATCAAATCTTGAATTAGACTGATACCTATTGACAATCTTAACTGTATAACATATGTCAACCCTTGTATATAGCATGACATACATAAGGTTGCCTACAACCGATACATATGCAATCCATGTCATTTCCTCAAATTCTTGCGGTGCCTTAGAACATTGTTCCTTAGAAAAGGTAATTCCATGCCTGAAAGGTAAGTTACCTTTCTTTTAATTTTGCATTGAATATTTGATAGCAATTTTTCAATATAAGATGCTTGAAATAGGGCTAACATTTTGTTCTTATGATTTCTAATAATTTGAATGCCAAGAACATACTACGCTTCTCCCAAATCTTTCATTTAGAATTGAGCAGATAGCCTGTTTTAATGTCTGTAAGAAATCCTACATCATTCCCAATGAGTAGGATGTCATCCACATATTGTTAGATTACAAAAACATGTAGTGGAAGAAAACAGGATCATTAAGCATTCTAATTCCTTAATTTTGACATCAAAATAAGCATGTTCATAGGGTATTAAGAGGGTTACAACATATACCTTTGAAGATCCTCTTCAAACACGAATTTAAGCTGCAATCTTCTCCAATTGAAGTCGTTGATCACCAAGAGATCTTCTCTACTATTCTTAACCTTGAATTTTAGTGGTGGAACTCACAAGTGAGTTGAACTTGTGAAGGAATTGGAGTGAGTATTCAGTTGAAGAAGAATACTTGCTGCAGAAATGATTTTCCAGCAGCCTCCCACTCTCAATCTTAGAAATTGAAGTGGTTTTTCCTCTTTTCTACATGCAGGCACTAAAGAGCAACCCCAATGACACTTTGATTACATGAAGTTAATGGGCAAGGTGCGTTAATTTAGGAGAAACACCTCCTTACTTCACCAAAATATGTAAAAATCCACTACCAAGTTTCAAATTCCAATTTACATTTTCAATCTTTAATTTCAATTAATTCGAAATTAATTAAAATCAAAACCAATATTTCAATTTATGAAATTGAAGTCAAAATGAAAATTAATTTTTATTTTTAATTAATTCAGCAAATTTAATTAATTAAATGGTAATTTAATATCAAATATTAAATTAATCACATACCTAATTTTAAACAAGAATCCTATTCATGTAATTAATATTTAAATGAATATTTAAATATTATAAACTCTCTAATTTTGTTTAATTTCGATAAATTAAACGTTAATTAATTATACAAACCCTAATTTGAATTTGAACTGTTCAAATTCAAACCCTAAATTCGATTTGAACATTTCAAATTGAAATTAAATTTGAACACTTCAAATTGATATCATTCCAAATTCACTCAATTTACTAATTCAAAGTGTTCATGTTTTACGAGCTAGTAGAGGGACCTTATGGACCTATAGATTATAAGTTCCAACAATTTGAGATTAATTAGCTAAAATTCTTTAAACCAAATTAATCAATATTTGTGTCCACTTGATTTAACCATAATCAGTAAGTCAACCCTTAACAGGTTGTTCATAATAATGGCTGGGTCAAATACTATTTTGCCCCCGAAATTACGTCTTGCTCTTTAAGTTCCACTGATCCTCAAATGAACAATTGGTTTGTGATCCAATCACTAAACCAGATCCCTCTCGAGCTAATGAGAGGGTGGGGCCCCTTGTTCAAGACCTGGATTTAGCACTTAAGAGAACAACCTTCTTCTTATCCCTAAATTGAGTAGGCATGAATTTCATCTTTCACCTTATGTCCTCAACTATCTACCCGGTCTTATCCCCAAAATGGGAGGCTTATTGAGCATTGCTGTTGGACTACTCTCACCTATGCAGATCAAAGGATAATCCCGAATAAACAGAAGTTCATAGTTAGCTTAGGATTAAGGTTAAGTTACCTAGGTCGTCGCTATGAAATAGTCAGTCTTAAACAGTAAACGGTGTTATAAAGTAAGAGTAACTTATTTCTTGGTCCGATTTTATGCAAATTCATTGCACAAGACACCCCCACACCTCATGTCACCACATGAAAGAATCAGGATCACTTCGTTTGTAGCACTTTACAATTCTTTGTAACAACTACTGAGTGGACCGCATCCGATAGTATTACCAAAATAAAGCACCCAACCTCATTTGTATACTATAGATCATTTTGACTATTTACTCGAACTTGATCAACTTTTATGTCTCCACATAAAGTTCAAGTACTCATATAATAGTCATAGATCTTTTAGTTTATTGGATTTATTTCTGAAACGAAATAAGCAATTCATAAATTCAATAACAACTTTATTGAATCAAACTTCAATAATAACTTTATTGAATTTCTGAATAAGTTTATTGTTTACAAACCACGAGTTTTACAATATAAAACTCAACACATACAACACTTAAAAAGAAAAAGTACTTTTGATGATTTTCTTGTAAACACAAGGTTCATCAACATTTTGTTTAAAGCCATAAAATTTGACCATATTGTCAAACCTTATGTTCCAAGATCTGGATGCCTGTTTCAATCTATAAATGAACTATTTCAGCTTGCAAATCTTTTGCTCCTGAACTTGTTTTATGAATCCTTCTGCTTGATTCATTAGATGTTCTCATCAAGATTGCCATTCATAAAGGTAGTCTTGACATCCATTTGCCATATTTAGTCATAGTTTGTGGCAATGGATAAAAGAATTGGAATGGATATTAACATGGCAATAGGTGAAAACGTTTCTTCATAATCAATCCCTTCTACCTGAGTATAACCCTTTGCCACAAGCCTTATTTTGAAGTTTCGAACCGTTCCATCTACACTCGTTTTTCTCTTGTAGAACCATTTGCAGCCATTCATCTTTGTAAACATCTTCCATTGCCTAATTAAAAGATAATTGATCTTTAATGCCATCATTAGATATAATGACATAGACTTCCAGTAAACCCATATATCATGTAGGACGAGATATAACTGTTGGGATTGGTGTCCTAATTCTTCTGGAGTCTCATTGTTTTGTAAAGATACACATTGTTTGATGAATAAGATAATTGTTATTTAATTCTGGAATTTACTCACATCCAATAGACAAAGTTCCTTGGTTATCTTATGTGAACTTAAGCATGTATATGTGATATACAAGTGGATCATGCCTTAATTGATAATCTAAATAGGTCTGTAGTATAAGGATTAAGTTGGGATACCTGATCTTGGTGACACTACGGATACGACTTGCTTTGTAGAGGTTTACAAGTGTATACGACCTGGACCATGAGATGACTAGACTCTGTATATAATGTCGTTGATACTAGAGACTTATATCTCACCTAAACGACCATAGATGACACGACATCAATCCTGAGTGTTTTGGGAATTCCTTCCTTTGAAGGCGATCCTTTGATTAGTATAGGCGAGAGTGGTCAGATTGCCAACTCAACATGCCTACCTTTTTGGGAACTTGTCTGATCTGGGAGCTAGGAACTTAATCCACAAGATGGAATTCACTTCTTTCCAGAAACAGAGATAAATAGAGAGATTGCTCCCTTAAGGGCTGATTCCGGGGCTTGAACATAGTGGCCACAGCTTCTCTTTGGAAAAGAAGACTCAGTCGTAGTAGGACTATGACTTATGTTTATTAGAAGAATCAGTGGTACTTAAGGAGTTAGATATAACTATAAGGGCATAACGGTTATTGGCCCAGCTGTACTTACGAGCGATCTGTGAAGGGTTGTCACACTTCTAATTGGTTAAGATGGACACATAATATATATATGGTAAGAAGAGTTCAATTGTCGGTCTTTAGTGGAGTGCCGGCAGTTAACGGATGGTGGATCCCGTGACTAAAAAGTTTAGTTAGTTATTCATGTACCGTTGGAGCTTTAAGCTACAGGTCCATAAGGTCCCCTTGGTAGCTCAATAGTTTCAGTTGAGGATCAGTTCTTGGTGTTGATTTGAAATGTTCAAATTGACAAAAGGTAATTTGATTATTATATGATCGGTATGATGTATGAGATACATCTAGTGGAGGATTAATGTAAAGGAGATTTACATTAAGTACCATGGAATAGAAAAAGAACTATGGTTTATATGTTTCATGAGATGAAATATTAAAACTATAGGTTATAAATATAGTATGATAAGTTGGTTATCATTTATATTTTTAATAATATTAATTATTGGATAATTAAATCTTTTCTCTAATAACCAATTGAGTGGGAGGTATTGGTGGTTCATGGTAACCGTGAGATACAATAAAAATTGTTTTCCTAATTTTAGTAAGTATTGAAAAGTTTTTGTCAAAAATTTGTTTTAAGATTTCTCTCGCAAAAAGAAAACTCATGGAGCTTGTCAAGTAAATACATATTTACTAAACGACAGCTTGAGCGAAGTAAACGATCATGTAGTGTTTTGTAAACGACAGACACTAAGCTAAATGATCGCTTAGCTTTTGTTAGACGATCGCTTAGTTTTTACTAAACGATTGGGCATCGACCTATACAATAGGTCTCAGCCATCTCCCACTTGCCCAATCGTGTACACGATCGGTGTTTCCTCCTTCATCTGTCTTATACCAAGTCCACATAGAGCCCACCCTCTGGATTCTCACATCGAGAATACCAAGGTAACCTTCTTGGTGGTTTCATACACAACTCGACACCGTCGAGGTTCTGTGGATGTCGTTTGTGTTACTGGGGAGTTCATGACCGAGGCCATCGTAGAGGACAAGTAGAGCGTTCGTGAGAAAGGAGCGTGGAGACAAGTCTACAACGTTCATAGCTTTTCTCTTTGTTTATTTGTATCATGCTGTAATTTCTATATTAATTGCATAACTATTTGTTTCTGTATACGGTTGTAATTTTAATGTTCATACATGATTGTAATTTGGAATGATCTATTCTACTGCTCATGGAAATCCTCGGATTCAATTTCCTTCAATAACCTCCCCACAACGACGAGGCTCTCTCAGCCTTTGAGAAGGTTTCTTACTGGATGTGCTAGCACCATCAGCAACTCTTGTTGATGTACCAGCATTCTCAACAACTTTTGTTGACGTACTGTCATGTTGATTTGAAATTTCACTCAAAAATAATTTACTGTGCAGTTTGTGATCTCTTATATGATCTTCCTCAAAGAACGTTGCATTTGTCGACACAAATACTTTATTCTCACTAGAATCATAAAAGAGTCCACCTCTACTCTCCTTAGGATAACCTATAAATAGGCATACTCTTTAACGAGGTTCTAGTTTCTTTGAGTTTGTAGTCAGCACATGTGCTAGACATCCCCAAATTTTGAAATGTCATAAATTATCTTCACATCTTTCCATAACTCAAAAAGCGATAGAAATATTTTTTGTTGGTACATTGTTCAAGATGTATGTTGCAGTCTATACTACATAAACCCAAAAAGATTCAGGTAACTGAGCATAGCTCATCATAGATTGAACCATGTCCGCCAAAATTTTATTTCTCCTTTTTGATACACCATTCTGCTGAGGTGTACCGGTGTTGAGGGTTGAGATGTGATTCCATGTTCTATCATAGAGTTTTGGAATCTCAAGTCCATATACTTCCACCTCGATTAGATTGAAGTGTCTTAATTGTTTTACCTAATAATTTTCAACTTTAGTCCTATACTCTTTTAACTTTTCAAGAGCTTTAGACATGTGTTGCATTAGGTAAAGTTACAATATCTTGAATAATAATCTAGAAAAGAGATGAAATGATCAAGAACTCCTATTGTTTTACCATTCATCAGACCACAGAGGTCTGAATGTACAAGTTCTAAACGTTATTTGGCTCTATAACCTTTTCTAGTAAAAAGTCTTTTAGTCATCTTGCCTTTAAGATATGATTCATATACAGATAACGAATTTTCTTCTAACTCACTTAAAGTCCATTCTTTATCAATTTCTCAATCCTATCGAGATTTATGTGTCTTATTCTTAGATGCCAAAGGTGGACATTTTCCTTAGGAGAAATTCTTTGTCTTTTATTTTTAGTCGTTGTCGTTTTGAATAATTCAGTATTCAGGAGCATTCTTGATGCTAACCGTCTTAGCACATATAAATTATCTTCTAAAGTTGTTGAACAAATCTCAACACCATTCTTGAAAATAAATAATTTATTTACAGAAAAAGTGATTGAATACAGATGGTCAAGTAAACAAGCAACAGAAATTAAGTTTCTTTTTATATTAGGAACTAAATAAACATTGTCTAATAACAAAGATATGTTTTAAAAGATAACTTAATTCTCCCCATGGCAGCGACTGAAACGACCTCTCCTGTTCCAACCTTCATGGTCATCTCATCAGCGTCCAACTACCTTAGGAACTAATTCCCTTTAAAAAAGAACAAACATGATTAGTGGCTTCTGAATCAATTATCCAGGTAGAATCATCACTCTCTACCAAACATGTTTCTAAGACAAGCAAACCATATTTACATTTTTTTGCTTTTTTCTTCTCAATCAAGTACTTCGATCATTCTCTACCAAACATGTTCTATGGAAACAAATTCTCTTTGTAGGCTTGGCTTTCTTGCCCTTTTGGACAGCAATAGGAGGGGTAGCTTTATTCCTCTTTCCACCATTTTTCTTCTACCACTTCTTTGAACCAGAAGAAGAAGGTCCAGTTTAGTCCTAGAGGTCGAACCTCTATGGAAGTTCCTAGAAGTGCTAGCAATATTGGCCTCTCCGTATTGGCCTTTGACTTTCATCAATGAATCCGAGGTTTATAGCTCATTGAGAACATTGGATAGGTTGTAGTCTAGTTTGTTCATAACAGTGTTTCTATTAAATTAGAGGGAACTCTTCGAAAGAGTATCTAGAATGAAGTTTTCATGGCTAGCTTCATCAATAATCGACCCGTTCATCTTGACCATATTAATGTGGACCATCATGTTGAGAACAGTTTCTCTAACAGAGGTCCCTTCTTGCATCCGAGCATTAAAGATGATTTTGAGAGCATCATGCTTGATTTTTGTAGATGGTTGTCCAAACGTATCATACAACTATTCCTTGATCTCTCGAGCAGATATAATTTTCTCATGCTTCTTGGCTAGAACTTCAAACAAGCTTGCCAAGATATATGCACATGCTTTTTTTTGGCCCTAATCTATCTTTCATATGTCTCACGATCATTTTGTGAGGCATTAGGGGAGAGTATTTAAGGACATTCCTCAACTAAGACGAATTTCAGGTTGTCAATTACCAGCATAATGTTAATAGTCTTTTTCCATATTTTGTAATTATCGCCAGTAAGTTTGTCAGTAGAAAGTAGGTTAATTATGACACTAGTCATTGTTTTTGCTTAAATAAATAAATTTTAATCTAAGTTAGAAAATTGTATAACTCTTTAAAACCCAATCTAATTTAGCAAGCATAATAATGAAAACCCTTAAATTCATATTATTTTGCAATGAAATAGAAGCTACTAAAGGGTAGTCGGTTATTCCTTCACTGAATTGAGACACACTCAATCAAACAATACACCAGAATAACTCTTATTCCTATAGTATTTAGTTACCATTATTTTAGTCAAGAAAACATCAACTTATTTAATGATTCTTGTAAGTGTAACCCTCCAAGTTAGATCCCAGAGTTCCACCCTAATAGGTCTACTGAAGGAAAAGACAATATTGGGGTAAAAACTAAGGTGACCCTATTCATTCATGGACTTTGCCTTGATATTGACACCATACAATCACCTTATGAAGGAAGGATGTGCCTAAGGCACACAACGAGGCCGAGTATGAAATCTCACTTTGAGAACTAATGAAGGTGGTCGTAGTAATGTTGACACATATCCTTCTCCCACTCACTATAAATGCTCTTTCTATTCACCTTGATCTTGACCCATACAAACAACTTTCAAAGGGAGGATGCACCCAGGGCATCACAAGGCCGAACATGGAAATCACGATGTGAACTTAATGGAGAACATGAAAGTAAATGTATATCAAATATACTTTTCCTCACACTAAGTATTCCAAAAATCAGGGTTCATTACTTAGGTAAACTTTGGTTAAGTCATTTATCTAAGTGATGTTTATTTGCTTAATATAACACTTACATTGGATAGTTTAACAACATATGATTATCATTTATTAAATATTTTAATAAACTTTAATCATCTATTGCATTCTTTTAAAATGTTGACTAATTCACCTTCCACGTCAGTTCCCACTTAAGGGTGTTCTGTTTAAGTACCCTAATCCTTAGACATAAACTTTCTTAGACAAAGGTCCCTTATAGTCAATATTTTATAAATTTATCTTTTATTAACTTTTTTTTAATCATATCAAAACAAATAAAAGATTAACCTAATTCTAATTTTATTAGAACTATTTCATCATAAAGTTTTAAATTTTGGAAAGTGGTTACTCGCACTCAATATGCTTGTCTCACAAGACGTCCTAACAACGTAAAAAACTAAAGTAAAACAACAGAGAGTGAATAAAAAATAAAACATCGAGATTAGTATCCCACTTTAGTGATAAACCATCTATGTCTGGAGGGCAGTGTGCTCAGACAACATTGTACTTATCAGTAAATAACAACAATTACCGTTAAACTCATACAGCCCGACTTAGCTGATCACCTAGACTCCCCATAGATGTGAGGCTCCTTCTCTCTCAAACTTAGGCCCACTTAAGTATGTGAATATTAGTGTCGAAACACTTAGGCTCCCCCTAAGTTTATGAGACTCCCTTTCAATTGAATATATCTTTTCTTCTACTTGTGAATGTTTGGGTCGAAAATCGATGTTGTTAATTTGACTTCTAACCAAAAAAAAAATATTTTATATCACCAAAGCCTACTTCTTATGCTAACAAGTAGTAGAAGTGGCAAGTATAGGATTGAACCACAGAGAGGCCAAGACTTAAATCTCTCTTAAGCTAAATTTGACTGTCAAATGAGTAAAAACGGGGTTTTGTTTGATTAACAAGAAAACTAAATGCGAGAAATTAAATTGCAAGGGATAAATGTAAACAGGAATTGGTTCATCTAGTTCTCAAATCAAGATAGACATTCAATGCAATTTTTATCGTCGTTTTTTGCCAGTTAATTATGCAATCAAATTACACATGCACAACTGCTCGCTCGATTCGATCTAACTAGCCTCTACAGCAGCGAATAACTAGTAAGAATCTAACCAGTAAAGCATCTTAAATATTAATTAAGGTCGAAAAAGTCATACCCTAACTAATCTACATGCATTTAAATTATATTCGGTTCTATAGCGGCCATATCGAACTAAATCCACATGCATTATGATTTAGAATACAATCGTATCAATTAATAGTCAGGAAAGCCAAATTCAATTAACAAATTTTATTTTTAAACCTAGCAATTTAGGCATCCTAAGAATTTCCATCAAATGCATAATTAGCTAATATGCTACTTAGGTGACCTTAGCTAGACATTCTTATGAAAAAATAAATTTAACAAAATATTCACGCAAGATTGTGACAAACTAAGAATCATAGCCTAACATGCTCATGAGTGAAAAGTCATCAACACAAATATGCTTTTAGAAGTTAATGGAGATTCTAAGAAAACATAATTTAGTATGAAATCATTAATTAAAAGCAAAAAACTTAAAAAATTTACAAAGAATACTTGATCCAAGAAACTAGATAGAAATTACCTAAAAAATGCATAGACAAATTCATGAGATACAACTCAATCCATGCTTATAATCCAAAATAAAACATAAATCTATAAAAATCAGCATTGTTTTAACCTCAAAAGAAAATGTAAAGAGGAATGAAGAAAACTAGGCCTCTCCCTAGCCTCCATAAAAATCAGCATTGTTTTAACCCAAAAAGAAAATGTAAAGAGGAATGAAGACCTCTCCCCAGCCTCCATAAAAATCAGCATTGTTTTAACCCAAAAAGAAAGAGATATTATATAGAAATCGGAGCAAGCATTGCAACGTTAAGGAGAGCGTTGCGACACTCTTGTCAACAGCAACCCTTGAGTGTTGGAGTGGCGTTGCAACGTTGCTGTGACACTTGCTTGCGACAAGCGGGCATGCACGTATGCTTGGTGTTTCATTAAACTTTGCAACATTGAAATGCTAAGGGTACGTTGCGACGTTGCCCTGTATCCTTAGGTCCTGGCTCTCGGCCTTGCGCGGGCATTGAACTTATGCATGTATGAGCATTACGACGCTTTAATTAGGGGCAGTTTGGTCATTTCCTCTCCATTGAAGCCAAGATGCTCAAATCACCTCCATTTTGTTTCAAATTAACTTCGTTTCTCATCAAATGGTCAATTCTACCACTTGGTTACTCGATACCTACAAAATAAGATAATTAACACATAAAATTCATTAACGAGCCTAGGTTAAGCTAAGAATCATAGCTCTTTTTTAGAGCTATGAAACACCCCCAAATTAATTATTTCTTGTCCCATGCAAGGTAAAACAAAATATAGACATGAAACATGTGATGCAAATGAGTGACTCGAATCTCAAGGCTAAAGATAACAAACTCTTCTCAAAGATAGGGTCATTCAAATGCGCACTAAATCAAGAAATTTAAAACTAACTCTCTATCACCTACGTGTGTGTGCTTAGTCAATCTTATCTTCGTCTTTACTAGCTCGGGAAGGTTTTATACGACCCTCAACAAGTTTTCCCCCTACTATGGCTCGGAGGATCAAGTATTAAGTTCCTAGACCCAAGGTGGCAATGTAAAACTTAAGGGAACCAAACTTTTATTCTACCTTTCCTTTTTTTTTTTTTTCTTTTTTTACTTTACACAAAAGTGGAACCCTTATCCAAACTACGCCACTTTCGTTTTCGCTTGTCTACACGGGTTACGTGAAAGACATCCAACTTCAAGCAACATATCCTTTAAAGGTGTCGAAGCTTACTCATTCCTCAAGGGCACTTTAGCTCAGAGGGAAACTACGGTTGTCATAGCCGGCCCAGGTTAATCACACCCCTAAGAAAGAGTAGTAATCCCCTTCAAAAATATCATACATACTTACTTTTACTCTACAACATGCTTGCCTTTTATTTAGCATACAACATGTGTTTACTTTACAAAATAAAAGTTTGGAAAAAACCTAAGCATGCATTACTAAGTTGAGCTTCAATTACTTAACAACTATCACCTAGACCTTTCGGGGTGATAACAAACATATGGACCAAATAACCCAATCCTACGCATTCAAAAACATATATAAGATGGCTATGTGCTAAAAAAATGCAAGAGAATAAAAACAAAATGGGCCCAAATTCATGCATATATTTTGTGAATTCTAAATAGAGCAAATAAAGAGTTATCTAAAACCTATCACAAAAATTCATCATCACAATACATGCATCAAAAAAATTATATCAGTAGCTCAACCACAAAGTCCAAGCTCAGGTGCTCGAGGACTTGCCAGACATGCATATATAATCATGACCCCTAATTTAAAACGACACATTGTCCCCAATGTATCTTTGATCTAAGCTCCATAAAAATAAAGACAAGGCAATAAAAAACCTCTTCTGTAGGCATTTTCGTGCACGGTCTTTGAGGTGTGGCAGTAGGACTCGCCTCTCAAAAGATGCTTTTCTCTTCTAGGGTGTCCTTACAAAACAAAAACAAAAAGAAAGCAAATAAAGAAATTAATAACTTTTATTACCTAACTCCCTCCAGGAAGGGAAAAATTTTAATGTCGATTGCTCGACTTGACTCATTCTCTAACAAGGCACAAAGAAATTCTCATATTTTTCTAGTCCCTTCTTAGATAAGTCAATATATCCCAATAAAACTATAAGGGTTCCCATCTTTTAAAAAGAACCAGACAGGTCGAATTTGTGATTTTTAATTTTAGGCAAAAAAAGGTAAAAATAAAGAATCAAAAGACTCAAATGACCCTAAACAGTCGAAATAAAGAAAAAAATCAACTGACTCAACTGACTCTGACTTGTAAGGAAAAGAAGAGCAATAATAAAAAAAAACATAAGAAATTCTAGGAGAAAGAACAGATCAGGGCTTGGAAGCCTCTAACTCTTTTACCTGAGATTCCTCGAAGTGAGGCATAGGCTCATACTTAACCTTACTAACTTGTTCTGGACGTGTCCAATAATAAACATAATTTTCATCATTGAAAGGATAAAATTCCTCCATGAACTTAGCTCAGTTGTATGAATGATAGGAACCTCTGAACGGTTCTCTAGTGTAAGCACAGAATGTACAAGTTGAGGAATATAACCAACTTCAACAAGCACAGGGGCTTGCGTGTCCAGATGAGACTCAATAGAATCCTGCATACATTTAGAAAAACTATGAACAAGTTCACACATTATAAGACCAAAATTCTTACCTTGACCGGCGCTCTAAGGAACCTATTGCTCAAACTTGACGATTGATGCTAATTACTTCACTACTCAGTTTGGTATGGTTAGAAAATGGTTCCACCCAAGACTTTTCCAGCCTCTCAGCTAATTCAGTAATCTGAGCAACGAGGTCACTCAGATTTTGACATTCAGTTTTAACTTCAAATTTGGAATGGAAGCTATCCTGTTGGAAACTCGAGGATTCTTGATGATTGAAGGAGGATTCTTGCATAATCTCATAAGATTTTTTAGAAAGCTCATAAACCAATTCTTCTAAAGAAGTACCTGAACTGGAGGAAGAGGCATTCATCGATAACAGAGTTTTGCTAGGAATCTCCCATGAAGGATAATAATCGCTCTCAGGACCACGCGAAACCTTTAATTGCCTAATAGTCAAATCTTGAATAAGAGAGGTTAGTTATGAAACTTGATTTTTAAGCTCATTAAATTCACTTACCTCTTGTTCTCTTTGCTTAACTGCTTGTTTCGCACGAAGCGCATAATAGATATTCATATCATATGTCATGATAAAACAAGTGGATGCAAGAAAAGAAAAATATTTTTGGGTTTTTAAAGTTTGGAAGTCAAATTCAACTAAAAAGAGATTAATTGGCTTGCCTCCCCGGTAACAAAGCCATTTTGTTCGGATCGAAAATCAATGTCATTAATTCGACTCCAAACCAACACAAAAATATTTTAAATCATCAAAACCTACATTTTATACTAACATGTAGTATAAGCAATAAGCACGAGGTCGAATCACAGAGAGACCAAGAATTAAATTTGACTTTGAAAGCAGTAGAAACGAAGTTTTGGTTTGATTAACAAGAAAACTAAATGCGAGAAATTAAATAGCAAGTGATAAATGTAAACAGGAATTGTTCATTTAGTTCTTAGATCAAGATAGACACCAAATGAAATTTCTATCATCGTTTTCTGCCAATTAATTATGTAATCGAATTATGCATGTGCAACTACTTGCTCGATTTGATCTGCTAGCCTCTACAGTGTTGGATAACTAGCAAGAATCTAACCAAGAAAGCGTCCTAATTATTAATTAAGGTCGGAAAGGCCATACCCTAACTAATCTACATGCTTCTAAATTTTATTGGGTTCAATAGCAACCATGTAGAACTAAAAACATATGCATTAGGAGTTAGAATTCACTTTCGTTGATTAATTATTAGGAAATCCATATTCAATTAACCAAATTTATCTTTGAACCTAGAAATTCATACAACCTAAGAATGGCCATCGAATGCATAATTACCTAATGCTACCTAGGTGACCTTAGCTAGACATTCTTATGAAAAATAAGTTTAACAAGATATTCGTGCAATATTGTGACAAACTAAGAATCCTAGCCTAACATGCTCATGAGTGAAAGGTCATCAACACAAACATGCTTTCAAAAGTTAAAGGAGATTCTAAGAAAACTTAAATCAGTATGCAATCATCAATTAAGAGCAGAAAAATCAAGAAATTTACAAAGGATACTTGAACCAAGAAACTAGATAGAAATTACCTAAAAAATTCGTAGACAAATTCATGAGATGCAACCTAATCCATGCTTACAATCCAAAATAAAACATAAATCTACCCTAATGATACTGAAAGTGTAAAGATGAAGGAAGAAAACAAGGCCTCCCCTCGGCCTACATAAAAATCAGCATTCTTTTAACCTAAAAACAAAGAGCAATTATATAGAAATTGGAGTGAGCGTTGCAACACTAAGGAGAGTTGTTGTGACCATTGCTTGCAACAGGCGCATGCACGAATGCTTGATGTTTCATTAAACTTCGCAGCGTTGCAACGCTAAGGGTAGCGTTACGACATTGCCTTGCATCCTTAGGTTCTTCCTCTCAGCGTTGCGTGGCCGTTGGACTTATGCATGTGTGAGCATTGTGATGCTTTAATCAGGGGCAGTTTGGTCATTTCCTCTCCTTTGAAGTCCGGATACACAAACTACCACCAAATTGCTTCAAATTAACTTTGTTTCTCATCAAATTGTTAATTCTATCTCTTGGTTGCTCGATACCTACAAAATAAGATAATTAACACATAAAATCCATTAACGATCCTAAATTAAGCTATGAATCATAGCTCTTTTTTAGAGCTATCAGTGAACTCCCATCACACGAAAACTTAGGTTCCATCTAAGTCTTGAAAACACCCTTCTCAATGTACAACACCTTAAGCTCCCCCTAAGGCTTGAGAAGTCCTTCTCGATGAAGAACACCTTACGCTCCCCCTAAAGAAATCCTTCTCGATGAATAAAGTTGTAGGCTATCCTAAGACCAATCAACCTTCGTGAATTGAAGTAAGAGCAAATGAAGAACACACCACCACATATAACTCAAAGAACTTATAATTGAAAACAATATAGTGTTGAAAGAATTCTGTAGAGCTCACACAATGATATCATAAACAATTGATGCAAAAATCCTAACACATAGCAACAACTAACAAGGATAGGCATAAAATAATAGAACTGTTAATCCATAATAGAAGTAAAGATCCATGCAAAAATAAGAACAAGTCTAAGAATAACAAAACTTGGCCCATCAAAGACAAAAGATATCGAAACAGAAACAATAACAGCATAAACACAAAACCAAATGTTTATAGCTGCTGTCTATTCCGTTTTATGTCCTAAAACTTGTGGATTGTAAACAATAAAACTTATTCTGAAAATTCAATAAAAATGTTATTTAATATATGAATTACTGATTTCGTTTTAGAAATAAATCCAATAAACTAAAATATCCCTGACTATTACATGAGTACTTGAATTTTATGTGGAGACATAAAAGTGGATCAGGTTCGAGTAAATAGTCAAAATGATCGAAAGTATATGAATAAGGTTGGGTGCCTTATTTTGGTAACACTATCAAATGTGATCCCTCTGTAGTTGTTACAAGGAGTTGTAAAGTGGTACAGACGAAGTGATCCTAATTCGTATATGTTTTGACATGAGGAGTGGGGGCATCTTGTGTAATGAGTTTGCACAAGATTGGACCACGAAATAAGTCACTCTTACTTTATAAAGTTGTTTACTATTTAAGACTGACCGTTTCACAACGATGACCTAGGTAACTTAACCTAAATCCTGAGCTAACTATGAAGTCCTCTTTATTTGGAATTATCCTTATATTTGCATGGGTGAGGGTTGGCTTAACAGCGGTGACTCAATAAGCCTCTCTTTTCATAGGTAAGACCGGGTAGATAGCTGGGGACATAGGGTGCAAGATGGAATTCGCTCTTACCCACTTTCAGAAATAGTAGAGAGGTTGTTCCTTTAATTGCTGACTTCAAGTCTTGAACAAGGACCCCACCCTCTCATTGGCCCGAGAGGAATTCGGTTTAATGATCGGATCACAAATATATTGTTCATTAGAGGATTAGTGGAACATAGGGAACAATAGGTAATCTCGAGCGTAAAACAGTCATTTGATCTGTAGGTCCATGAGGTCCCCCTACTAGTTCACAAACGAATTAGCCTTAGAATAGCGTGATAAGTTTATTTGAAACAGTCAAATTAGAATTAAGAGAATTAGTAATTATATGTGATATAATTATACATTTAATTTTGAAATTAAACGAAATTGGAGAATCAATTAATATTTAAATATTATTTAATATTAAATTCATGAATGGAGATTCATGATAGTGAAATTGGTGATTAATTAATTTAATATTTTATATTAAATTAATTAGAATTAATTAAATTATTTAATTAATTATTAATTATTAATTTTATTAGAAATGTTAATTTTGAATTAATTTTTGTAAAATTAATATAATCTCAGTTTTAAATATAACATTAAAAGCTGAAATTAATTTGAAATTTTGAAATTTTTTTTCAAAAATTAAAAAAAAATTGAAAAATGGGTTTTTCCCACTTTTCAAACTAGCTAGATAGTCATAAAACCACTACTTTTTTCAGTCAAATTCAAAGTAACTATTGGAATTAATGCAGCAATTAAGTTTGCATGATGATCATGCAATATAAACTTGAAGTCTGAGTGGAAATTGGGCATGCAGTCAGTTCAATTTGCTGAGAAATAGTGATTGAAGAACTGTTCTTCAACAAGCTGATAAACCAGTCCTCCTCCTCTTTTTTCCCTAATTCAAGCTTATTTTGAGTCCCACAACTCAATCCAATGCACCAAGAGGATAGTAGGGAAGGCCTTCTAGTGGTTCACATGTAGAAAGCAAGGAGATTGCAACTAAATTGAGCTTGAAGAAGAAGATCTTCAAAGGTCCACTTTATATTTTATGAGCATGCTGAATTTAAAGCCAAAATTAATGAGTTAGAATGCTTAATGATCCTGTTTTCTTCCGTTGCATGTTTCCTAACTCTATATGTTGGTATCAGAGCATCATTTAAGCATTCAATTTGGTTTAATTTTGGCTTGATGGGTGTTTTTCATAAGATATATGAAAATGGTGAACTGATATGGTTTTATGAGTTTTGGCATTAAATTTCTCTTCAAATATGTTGTAATTCTTGTAATTAATGTGGACCTTAATGTGTGTTTAAGTGACTGTAAAACGATTGGAGTCATTATAGTTGAAATTAAGATGTAATTCAAGAAAGAAGTGAAGAAGGTCGAGCTTTTGTCCAAGAAGCGTTGCAATGCTGCCCCTTGAGCATTGCAACGCCCGCAGTATCGCAACGCTGGGGTGAGAGCGTTGCAACGCTGCTCACCTCAGCCCAACATACACTCTTCAATCGAAATCGGCGGTCCAGATGAACTGGTCTAGCCGGTTCAGGTCAAGAAGGTCCAGTCTCACTTGATTCAGCCCGATTCGTCCACTTTTGAAGGTTTTAGAGGTCCGGTTCAAGCGGTTCGGGTCCGTTTCGGGGGCAATTTGAGTAGTCTAGAAACATTTTGGATCCACCTTATGCTGAATTTTATAATAGTTAGGCCTTCGTTTTCTTGAAAATACAAAAATTAAAACCATATCAGTATGTGTTAAATTATTATGCATGTGATTTATGTTATAACTAAATAAATCTTCTATGTTTATAAAGTATGGCATGTAGATTTAAAAACCCACCATAGGAAGCATGTTACATGCATTGAAAGTATGTTATAAAGTCTTATAATATATAGTATGCATGTTTAGGGTTTCTTTTATTTAATATAAGTGTTATATTAAATATTGAATGCCTTTGATGTATGTTATGGATGTTTAGCATGTCTAAAATTTTGTAAAATTGATATAAATTTGGGTTAGACATTTAAAATCCATAACGAAGATAAGCTACATGCTCAAATAGGTTAATCACATGTTTGAATAGTTAAAATAGGTCGATATCTTGTAAAACTAGGGTTACAAACTCAACTGGTATATAATCCTGTCTAAGACTGGGGGTATTTAAGTTGACAGTCTATGGAACACCTTCTACCTTGGGATTATGGTCGAACAATTGAGCGTTGTTAACCGATTTTATGAGCAGTACAGGAGTGGTGTAAAGTTTTAAAACTTGTTTATCACGTAGACATCGTAGGTGAAATCCAAATATAAATGTTATACTTGGATAAAAACCTAGACTTAGGTTGTTTAATTAGCCGGAACAAACTTGAGTAAAGATATATCCAAACAATTGTTAGGACACTTTAATGGGAGTTTAATAGCATATATGATATGGTATTAGAACACTTCAGTGGGAATTTAGAATGCTTTAGTGAGAGATTAATAGCATATACAATATGTCATTTTTAGCTTTCGCGTCCCTAAAAATTCACAATCTCAATCCATGTTTTAGTTCGTGACACTAGGAGTGACTTCCATTCGAAAAGTGAGTACATGAATCGAAGTTATGGTGAATAGGGGAAGTTATTCACAGGAAAATAAAAAGTGATATTTTGATTTTTAATTCTCACGTCCTAAGAGTTTTGACCATGAGATTTATGCGACGTTTCGTGTCACCTTGGGAGTGACCTCCATTCGAAAAGTGTTTGCATGAGTCAATATCCAAGTGAATGAGGGGAAGTTGTTCAATGTAAAATAAAATATACGATATACTGATTTGAATTCTCATGTCCCTAGAAAGTTCACACCGTGAGATTCATATGACGCTTCGTGTCACCCTGAGAGTGACCTCCATTCGAAAAGTGTTTATAGGTCAATATCAAGGTAAATAGGGAAAGTAGTTCATAGTGAATGGGTGAAGGATATGTTTCAACGTATCCTACAGTCTCTTCCATTTGTTTGGACTGTGAGATTCCTATGTTACGCTTGCTTGTCATCTTTAAGTTGGCCTCGCTAGTCGTTTTAACAACGGCTATCCTCTTGGAGGGTTATAACATAGGATTCAGAACAACTCAAACTCCAGTGATGGATAGGATTTCCTAGGTCGTTTTCAACTTTGACTTTCCAAATCGATAGCATCATTAGGGCTTACCTCTAAGGTCTAAAAACAGAGGCTTACACTTACGAAATTACTAAAGTGTTAGTAAGTTCTGACCAAAAACGGTAGCTAAATAACTAATAGAATATGAGTTATTTTGGGGATAGTATTTAGTCAAGAATGTCTTGCTATAGTATCATTGCAAAAAATAATGAATCTTGGGTGCATTATTACTTTGCTAAAACATGATTGTGTTTAAAAGTAATTCTCTGATAAAATATGTTTATATTTTCATAATGACGAGTTCTTAGTGGAACTATTAGCTTCTGATAAACTTACCGAGAATAATTATGCTACGCGAAAATCAAACATAAATACAATACTGGTGATTGGTGACCAACAGTTCATGTTAACAAAGGAGTGTCCTCCCGTTCCTGGTTCAAATGCATACCGAAATGTTTGAGATGCATATGACAGATGGATTAGGGCTAACGAGAATGCCCGTGCCTATATTCTTGACAGCATATCTGATGTATTGGCCAAGAAACATGAGAGCATGAGTACTGCCAGGCAGATTATGGAGTCTCTGTGTGGGATGTTTGGACAACCATCCTTCTCCCTAAGGCATGATGCTATCAAATATGTTTACAACTATCGTATGAAAGAAAGAGCCTCTGTTAGAGAACATGTCCTGGACATGATGGTCCATTTCAACGTGGCAGAAGTAAACAGTGCTATTGTTGATGAGAAGAGTCAAGTTGGTTTTATTCGTGAATCTCTTTTAAAGAGTTTCTTGCAATTTTATACAAATGCTAAGATGAATAAAATAGAATATAACTTGACTACGCTTCTCAATGAGCTACAGGCTTACCGGATCATGTTAAGGGCTAAAGGACTTGAACTAGAAGTAAATGTTACCGCTGTAGAGAAAAGAGGATCATTCTCTAAGAAGTCTGATATTGCTTCTTCTTCACAGAATAAAAGTATTCCAGTAAAGAAGAACAAAGGGAAAGGGAAAAAGAAACCAACTGGCAGAAAAGGCAAGGCAAATGCTGCAGATAAAGAAAAATGTTTCCACTGTAGCGCAGAAGGGCATTTGAAGAGAAACTACCCTCAATACCTTGCAGAGAAAAAAGCAGAGAAAGCAAGCCAAGGAAACTAGTTCCTTGTAAACTCCAAGTTTTGAACAGGGGAGTATTTCTCAGAACAACCAGTTGGAGATGTAATTGCTATCAAAAGATAAACTTGTTTATTTTTTGTTATTGTAATGAAATTTATTTTATCTTTTTATAAAAAACATATTTTATAAACTTTTGTTATAAATGAAACGTTCACTAGCAAAAGTTATATTTGTTCTACTGTAAAGCAACTTCAATTAGAACCAATCTAGTTAAAAGCCATTTGTAAATATTTAGATATTTAAGAACGGCTAGAAAACAATAAAGGCAAATAGTTATTTAACCTAAAGAATAAGTTCATAACACTTGAAAAGTTCAAAGTGTATAAAACTTGTTAGGTAAAATAAAATCCAAAATACTTCGATTAGATCAAAGAAAGGAATATAGAAAGTTTGAGATTTCTAGGGTTGTTCTGGTAGAACATGAAATCCAATGAAAACTTTCTACATCTAGTTGCCTTAATTATTTTGAACATCATTCCAATTTTAAGGTGTTTCTGAAAATCCATATGAGATATGAAAAATTCACAAAAGTTGTTTATGATATGTAAAAGATGTTTACATAATTCAAAAATTGGAAAAGATCGACACATGTGTCGGTGACGAACCCTTAAGTGTTGAAATATTGTTCAAAAGACATGCATATATGTAGGCAATCCAAAAGTAGTATATTTTTCAAGTAAATCAAGTGTTTGTGTTGACAAATACCAAAGTTTCTGGAAAAATATACAAGTCACCATGTATTATTTGTATTCCATAAAAACAAATATATCAATAAAGATATATTGATTCAAACTGATATTATAACAAAAGTAGTTTGGGCAGATTAGATGCATCTTACTCAAAGAGTTGAGGGTACCTCAATATAGTAAGAGGGATGTATGACAACCTAGCCATGTTTTGAGTTTATTAGAAACTCATGCCATCAAGTCTAGGTGACAGCATCGAAAAACAAAGAGTTGTTAAAATTAGATGCATTCTCTATATAGTTTAATAACAAATCCATTGTATACTAACGGGTTTACTGCAATTTTCTTGGCTAAAGTGTTAGAGAATTTCCTAGTAAGACTAGAATTATGAGGTATAGAACCTAGGGCAAGTAGGAGAAAAACTCATGGGTATGTGATACCTAAAAGTAAAACATGCGTATGTGATGCCTTAATTTATTGTATTTCTCTGTAAAACTTAAAAACTCAACATTATGTATTCATATGTTTGTTACCACTGGAGTTTTAGTCCAAGTACGAGTTTGTTGGGTTTTATGTCCAAAAACTCGTGGATTGTAAACAATAAAACTTATTATGAAAAATCAATAAAGTTGTTATTGAATATATGAATTACTGATTTAGTTTTAGAAATAAATCTAATAAACTAAAAGATTCATAACTATTACATGAGTATTTGAACTTTATGTGGAGACATAAGAGTGGATCTGGTTCGAGTAAATATTCAAAATGATCTATAGTATATGAAATATAGTATATGAATAAGGTTAGGTGCCTTATTCTGGTAACACTATCGGATGTGGCTCACTCTGTAGTTGTTACAAGGAGTTGTAAAGTGCTATAGACAAAGTGATCCTAATTCATACATGTGATGACATGAGGAGTGGGGGCATCCTGTGCAATGAGTTTGCACAAGATTGGATCACGAAATAAGTCACTCTTACTTTATAACGTTGTTTACTATTTAAGACTTACTATTTCACAACGATGACCTAGGTAACTTAACCTGAATCTTGAGCTAACTATGAAGTCCTGTTTATTTGGTATTATCTTTAGATTTGCATGGGTGAGGGTTGTCTCAACACCACAAGCTCAATAAGCCTCCCATTTCAAAGGTAAGATCAGGTGGATAGCTGGGGACATAGGGTGTAAGATGGAATTTGCTCCTACCCATGTTCAGGGCTAGTAGAGAGGTTGTTCATGAAGAGTACCTAGCACGATCTGAATCATCTCCAGTCTACCACATCAAAGTCATCATCGCAGAAAATTCATGCTTCCAATCAGAAACATGATCAATAACATCATTAAGCATCTTAATTTTCTCAGACAAAGAGGGCAGAAGATGATCACCAAAGGGGAAGGCAACAAAATCTACACTTAGGGCTTCCTCGGTAGTACCAGGAGAAGGTGGTGTAATGTCTGCAACATGATGCCCTTGAAATAATTTGTAGCTTAAATTCTGCAACCTCGAATTTGCACCAATAAGTTCATGTTGTGAGCAAGTCAGGCTTCTGAGACAATAGAATTCTACAAATTAATCTTGGATAAGCAATAAGTAATTTCAGAGCTTTTGATCCAATATATCTTTATAATTTTCTTATGACAAATGCTTCATATTCAAAAGAAACACCCTTTCTAATTTGAAATAACTAGGTAGCGAGAGCTATTGATAGACCTAAGTGATGAGATGAAGGACACCAATTTGCAATCTCGATACAAAAGAACACAACATATTTAGCACTGAGCTCTGCATAGCTAAGCTTCCTAGTCTTGGGCCAAACATTCTTCAAACCCCCAGTCCGTTTAGAGACAAGTTCTCTCAAGGAAGAGTGTAACTCCTGAGTGTTAGAAGGAACATTTCTGTCAAGAAACTTGTTAATAACACCTATAGTGAACACAAAGTTGTGAATTCTGACATGAACTCTGCAAAATTCTAGGGAATTGGAATCATCAAAAGCAAGCAAGAGATTCACAATAAATTCCCTTACGTGATAGGACAATAAGGACTGAGATTCAATATAGTTTTTATCAGATCAACTTTATCGATAAGTTCCATGATATCAAGACATTCCTGAGCCATATCAGACAGCTCTTTCTTAGCAAAAATCTTCCTCTTAGTCACATACTTCTAGTAGATAGTTCTTTCCTCATAAGTAAATGAAACACCATCAAGAGGAACACAGGGAACAATAGCAGAAGTAGACCTTTTCTTCTAAGCTCGAGCAGATGCACGAGTAACTAGACCTTGAACTTTTTCAGAGTCTTCTTTAGAGCTACTTTTCAGAGCCCAATCTCTAGAGGACTCGAACAACTTCTCAACACCATCATCGTCATAACTTTCTTCAAGCGTCTCAAAACTTGTACTTGCATCTTCTGTAACAACTTTAATCTTGATAACATTTGACTTAGAGACACATCATCTTAAAAAGAATCCTTGGACACATGAGGATCATTAGAGGGTCTTATTTAGTACTCACTTGTTTCAATTTGATCATGATCAACATTTATTATGTCCTTCTCAACATTCTTTCTAGTCACACATCCAACATTCTCAACCGTCTGAAATTGATCAACAAATTCTTTAACAACTTGATCAATTTTATCAGCAACATGATTTGAATCATAAGTAGACTCTTTTCAACAAAAGCCTCAACAACACTTTTTTTCAGACACGATAGTAAGAGGTTCACTAGAACCAGCAGTAGTAACATTTAAATCATCACCAGTATTAGAACCCAAAGTAGAGTCATGCACAATGTGATCGATTATTTTTGATAAACTAACAACATTCGAAGGAATGTCAGAACCAGTTCTAGGGACATTAACATTCTCAATAATAAGGCTAGTTTCATAAAAAGAACAAAAATTAATTTGATCAGGGACAGACATTTCAGAAACCCTAAATTGTTCACTTGAGTGTTCACCATGATTAGACATAACATGTTTCTCAAAAACAAGACTCACAACACGGTAATCTTATTCAGACTCAGAAGGACTATTAAAAGTTGATTTATTTGAATCGGCTAAGATAATTTTACCCGATCCCACTAAGTTGGTCATGGTCAGAGCTATCATGGACAATGAATCAGTCCTTTCCTTAGCAGTGGTAAAGGAGGATACATTTGATCCTTTCGTTGAATAGACCAAGATGCAGCAACTCTACTCTTCGAAAGGGAGTGGAACCCTCTCAAGCGCACACCATAGGCATTTGTTGTTGTTGTTGGAACATCATCTTCAACATCCTTCTTCTTTTTTGCTTTTTCTTTGTAACGGACCATCTTTTCTTCAAGAAAATAGATTTTCTTTTGAGTATTCACCATCGTGCAAAGAAAGTTTCAAAGAAGAACACCAAAACAGTTTGCAAAATATGGGGAAGAAGATGAACAACCACATTGAAGGAAGCTAGTGCCTCCATTAATATTTTCCACTTACTTTATTTCAAATTTAAATTAATCACAACATTAAACAAAACGTAGGCTTTCAACAAAGTTACATTAATGGGCTTGTTAATAACCAACACCCAACCCTACCAAAAACAACACAAATTAGTCATTGCTATAAATTAATTTTACAAAGGCCCAAACTTTCTTTTAAAGCTTCAAATTGACTTGCATCCAAACGTCCAAACATGTTTAAACAAAATTTTCCTATTTTCAACTAGATCACAATTTAATTGATGTCAAATATGAATATGCTTAGTTTGACTGTGCTAAACCAGATTCTTTGAAATATTGGTCGGACTGATATTATCACAATAAAGAGCCATGGCTTCCTACGGAACATCTTATTCTTTTAACATTTGTTTCATCCACATCAATTAGGTACAACTACTACCTGTTGCAATGCATTCGGCTTCTGCAGTAGATAAAGAGACACAATTTGGTTTCTTACTGAACCAAGATTCTATATTGTTTCCAAGGAAGAAACTCCTTCTGAAGTGCTCTTTTCGTCCTCTTAACTCCCAGCCCAATCAACATCGTTGTAGCCAACAAGAGAACTACTTCTTTAAAAAATATATAATAGCCCATAGTCATTTGTCCCACTCATATATTTGATTATTCTCTTTACATCGAGGAGGAGATTAGATGTGGCACAAGATTGATGTCAAGCACAAACTCCAACTGTAAAAACAATATCAGGTCTACTGGTAATGAGGTATAGTAAACTTTCAATGATGCTTTTATATAAGCTTTCATCAACACTATTTCCTATCTTTAGATAGCTTAGAGTTAGCAGGAGTTGGAGTTTGTTTGACTTTTGCCTTTTCAAGTCCAAATTTCATCACAATGCTTCTAGCATATTTAGTCTTAAGAAATAAATATACCTTCATCAAGTTGTTTAATTTGAAACACAAGAAAGTAGGTCAATTCACCGACCATACTCATTTCAAACTCTTTCTTTATTTGTTCTACAAATAAATCAACCATCTTCTGAGGCTCCTACCAAAAACAACATCATCAACATAATTTTGAACTATGACAAAATCCTTAACTGATTTATACATAAATAGAGTTTTATCCACTTCTTCTCTAGTATAGCCATTCTCAACTAGAAACTGGGTCAATCGTTCATATCAGGCCCTATGGGCCTGCTTGAGACCATATAGAGTCTTTTTTAACTTGTACACGTAATCATGAAATGAAGGGTCAACAAACCCTTTAGGTTAATCAACATAAACTTCCTCAATTAGATACCCATTTAAGAAAGCACTGTTTAATCCATTTGATACAATTTGAATTTCATTAAACATCAAATACTCAGGAGTAATCTCATAACTTCAAGCTGAGCCACGGGGGATAAAATGTTTCATTCAATTATACTTCTTCAATCTAAGGATACCCTTATGGAACTAAACGAGCTTTATTCCTGGTTACATTTCCACTTTCATTAGATTTGTTCTTAAAAATCCACTTTGTCCTTATAACATTCACATTTTCTAGACGAGGAATCAGAGTTCAGACATCATTCTTCACAAATTGAACAAGCTCTTCCTGCATTATATTCACCCAACACTCATCACTAAAAGCTTTCTTGACATTCTTTGTCTCAAACGGGGAGGTAAAATAAATATTACTTATCATCTCAAGATAGTTGACTTTATCTTTTCCCCTGGTGAAGATCCCTTCTTCTAAGCTTACGAGAATATTAGAGGTTGGAAGATTTTTACGAACCCTGCTGAACGGTTACTTCTTACTAACTTCATGTTCTTCAATCACATCCTCATTATTCTTATTTTAGCTTTCAATGCACTTGTCAGATAACTTATCTTGGACATTTGAACTGACAACAAGTAACATGCTATGTTCTTCTTCCTTAGGGATAGAATAAGAACCATTCATGACATCATCAATAATAATATTTGTAGATTCCATAACACATCATGTATGTTTGTTGTATATGCAATAGACCCTATTATTTGTGGAGTGGCCAAATAATATGCTTTTATTGGATTTGGAATCCAATTTTCTCCTGGTATCCCTATCTACTAAAATATAGCACTTGCTGTCGAATATATGGAAATATTTGACATTAGGTTCCTCCCCCTTCATATTTAATAATTTGTGATAGAGGAACCTGGATGTAGAGCAACAGGATTATATATGTGGCATGTTGTATTCATTGCTTTAGTCCAAAAGTGAAATGGTAGACTTTTGGCATGGAGCATGGCTCGAGCCATCTCTTGGAGAGTGCAAATTTTTTGTTCAATAACCCCACTCTTCTAAGGAGTAATCGATGTTGAATATTCATGATGAATGCCAACCGATGTGCAATATTCATTGAATTGAGAATTTTCAAATTCTCGGTTGTGATCATTTCTAATTTGAACAACATTCAGATTTTTTTTTCTCTCTGAACTCGAAGACACGTAGCTTGAAAAGTAGTAAACGTTTCAGATTTTTCATGTAGAAAGCGCACCCAAGTGTATCTTGAGTAATCATCAACACACACAAGAACATATCGTTTTCCACAAAGACATTCAATTTGCATAGGACCCACAAGATCCAAATGAAGTGATTCTTGAATATTATTTGAGCTTGTATGAGAAACACAAGAACATATCGTTTAACTTAAAGATTGTGTTTACATTCATAAAAAAAAAATTAAAAAAAAATTACATGTCCAAGCACAAGTTTACACTAATAATGAACTCCATTGTCAGCATAAGAGGAAACCCCAACCTGATAAGAGTTAAGTTGTGAAAGGAACTTGCTCGTAGTTGGATACTTCGTATGAAACTTGTGCAGGTAAGCCAAAACGAAGGTAGGTGATGATGCGTTTATTTTATGAGGTGGAATTATGAATGAGATGCAGTGACGAAAATGCATTGAGCAATCAAGTTTTCTCAGTGGAATCCAAGTGTAAACCCCACTGAGTTTCCTGGTAAGTCCAAGGTCGAACTCAGGGACGTGGGAAAACAATATGCGGTAATAATTTTTCACGAAGGCTTTGTGGTAACCAGTAACTCAAATAGTTGTTGGTTTTGTTTGTTGCGATAATGAAATAAATAAATCCGGTGGATTTGAGAAAAGTTTGATTATGCGATAGATGCACTGAGTATGTGGATGAACGGGTTGAGAAGGTCTTTAACTAGCGTTACCTGGGAATGCGTCAGACTATACGATCATGCTACACCCATGCACAACAAGTCATTTTCCAATACAAATGCGGTGCTTCTAAGTCTAGGACGCATGTGTTGAATGCAAAAGTGTCCATTGAGCTTATTCCTAAGTCTCTACTCTTTTCCTATGCGATGATGCAAGATGCACAAAAAGGCAAGATGATCGCACACAATCATATCCTATCTCCAGGATGCATGCGATGCATTAATAGCAAACAGTGCTTATTCCTAAGCTCTTATCTCTTGATTATGCGTTCTAATCTTACTCTCCCGAGCCTAGATCCTGTCCTTAGACTACCCTCCCGAGTATCTCTAATGGACGAATGAAGCATACACAATACAAGATAATCGCATAGAATGAAGATCCCCAAATATGCTAGCTAAATACTTCTCAACCCACTCAACAAATTTAGCTACTCATGCGGGATAAATAGAGAGTGAAAAGATATAGAGAAGTAAATTCCATTTCTATAAATGAGTTTGAATACAAAATAACAATGGAAGATAAAAGTAGAGAGCCTGGTAGCAATCCCTTGCTGCCCAAGGATTTTACACTGGCAACTCTATTCGGTTCAAAAGATATTCCTGCTTCCGCAGGAGCTGGCCCTCTCTCTGATCTTGATGCTTCTAGCACTCTCCCGAGCTAACCGGAACGATCTATCAGCACAACCATCTTCTCTTGCTTTCGCCTTAAGGTAAAAGAAAATCTAAAAATAGGGCTAAACTATGAATAAAACTTGTGAACTCGTGAACAGGTGAACCCCTTTTCTGAAGGATGCCTTCGGTATTTATAGAGCTTCGAGGTGAAAAGCGGCTTCTCTCTTATGATTGCACAGATGGGATGGCTTTAATTCTCTGACCGATACACCGAATATTTGTCATTGAAAAGCTGAGTGTACTTGTTATCGTTAGCAGTTTGTCAACTTAATTTGGATTCGACCTTCATCAGCTTTCTGTCCCATCGTGAATAATTATGCTTTTCACCCAGATGCGCCCACCAAGTTATGCCGACTCTATGCGGCAATCCTTCTTGAGCAGGTGTTTGCGAGCACAAATCACCGCAAAGCCTTGCGGTAATGCTACGCTCGACCATTGATTTCTTGTGATCGCGCTCTCCACCCTGCGTTAACGCATATTTTACATAAAACTACCAAAGTTAACTGTTCTTATGTGATGAACACATGCAACCGCAATGTTATGAACTTAGTGCTTTTTGGATGCAATCTAACATATTTTATCAACGCAAACCTTCAATGTTTAATAACTTAGCACTGTAATATCGTGCACTTCTGCTTGTTATCACACCCCCAAATTTAACGATGCTTGTCCTCAAGCATAAGCTAAAGATTTTCTTTAGAAAGTTGACCGCGAATCTCTTTTCCTAAATTTCTCAAGGATACTTCATTCAAATCCTATACACCAAAATTTCCTTGATTCTTATTCAAGTCTTTTCTTAAAATATTTCTAATACCTAGGGACCGCAAGCTTCAAAAGGACTTTACTAAATTCTAGGACATCGGATGATTTATTTCAAAAAAACTTTTTCACTAGGGTGTTAAATGATTTTATCCTTGCATATTTTTGTCATTGTTATTTTTTTTCTGACCTTGCGCTGATCCAAGTGCCTAACAATTGTTTTGGCTTGCTCCCACGTATGTCATGTGGACATCCAACTATGAGCAAAGCTCTCTTTCTCAGACTAAACTCATACCTACTTAGCAGGGGAGTTGCGATGATTTATTTATGCGGTTATCCTGGCGACTTACTTTCGTTTTGACTTGCCCCCACGTGTGTCATGTGGACATCCAACTACGGGTAAGTGTCTTTCACAACTTAACTCTTATCAACATGGGTTTCCCCATTGCATTGACAGTGGAGTTATTACTCTCAAAATTATATATATATACCTAAATAACGAAGTAGATATTCGATAATAGATAATAACAAGATTTGATACAGAATGATAATTGAAGTGTCGTAGAAATGAGAATTCATGAACCAGACAAAGGATACTCCAGAAGACTTGTGCCCTAGATGATGTTGCATGCCAGCGTAAAGGCTATTACATTTTCCTCTATTCTGGGCTTCTCAGGTCTACAGAGGTCTTTTTCTTGCTAAAAATCACCCCCGCAATATGCCTTAACTCGGTGCCCATTAACCTTAAATGTACGGGTTCCATCCTCAGTAATCAGCTCCACCGCACCATGCTGGAATATTTCTTTAATGATGAAGGGTCCGGACCAGTACGACTTTAACTTGTCAGGAAAGAGTCGTAGCCGTAAATTAAAGAGCAAAACCTTGTGTCCCACATAAAGATTTTTACCGCATAGTCTGCTGTCATGCCACCATTTTACTCGTTCTTTGTATATTTTGTCATTTTCATAAGCTTGCATTCTCCACTCATCAAGCTCGACCAGTTGTAGCTTTCTTGCATCCCCTGCTGCTCTTAAGTCAAAGTTAAGCTTCTTCACCGCCCACAGCGCCTTATGCTCCAACTTCAATGGCAAATGACATGCTTTACCAAATACCAATGCATACGGGGACATGCCTATCGGTGTTTTATAAGCAGTCTAGTATGCCCACAGCGCATCGTCCAACTTTCTTGCCCAATCTTTTCGCGAAGGCTTTACCACCTTCTCCAATATCAACTTAATTTCTTGATTGGACACTTCAGCCTAAAAATTCATCTGTGGATGGTATGTGGTGGCCACTTTGTGGAGGATATTATATTTTAGCAATAGATTCTTGACAGAGTAATTAACAAAATGGGAGCCTTCATCACTTATTATGGAACGTGGAGTGCCAAAATGCGTGAAAATATTTTTCTTCAAGAATTTGGAGACTACTACCGCATCACTTACGGCATATGTTATTACTTCTACACACTTGGACACATAGTTGACGACTAGCAGAATATAATTGTGACCATTCGAAGGTGGAAATGGTCCCATGAAATCAATGACCCAAATGTCGAACAACTCCAGTTCTAGAATGATATTCATGGGTATCGCATGTTTCCATTGCGTAGTCTCTAGCATCCTTAAATAATGTTGGCCAATAGAACCCACTTTGCAAGACTTTTGCTACAGTGTGCTGCCCTCTAAAGTGTCCACCATATGGTGAATCATGACATTTTGATAATATGCATTGATGAGCAGCCTCCAGTACACATAGTCGCATAACCTGGTCATACCCCCTCTTATACTGATTCGGCTCATCTAAATAATAATATCTGCATTCATGTTTGAGCTTCTTCTGTTGGTGGTAGGTATAATCTTTAGAAAATTGCTCGCAAACCAGATAGTTGACTATGTCAGCATACCATGGTAATTCTTCAATCTGAAATAGTTGCTCATCTGAAAACACTGCGCTCACGTCTGACTCCTTGCAGTCAACCTCAGGATTCTCCAATCTGGATAAATGATCCATAACTTGGTTTTTCGTTCCTTTACGGTCAACTATTTCCATTTCGAATTCTTGAAGAAGGAGAACCCATCTAATCAGCCTCGGCTTTGCGTCCTTCTTTGTCATCAAATATTTTATCGTCGAGTGGTCAGTATGGATGAGCACTTTCATTCCCAGCAGATATGCTCTGAACTTTTCTAACGCAAATATTACCGCAAGCAGCTCTTTTTCTATGGTGGTGTAGTTGGTCTGAGTAGGGTTGAACGTCTTACTTGCATATGCGATGGGATGCAAGATTTTTTTTCTCTTCTGTGCTCATACTTCTCCCATCGCATACCCACTTGCATCGCACATTATTTCAAAAGGAAGTATCCAATTTGGTGCGATCAAAACGGGTGCAGTCGTCAATGCGTTCTTTAAAATCATGAATGCGTTGCGGCAATTATCATCAAAGTCAAATTTCCTATCAGCTTCCAACAACGCACTCAGCGGTCGTGCTATTTTTGAGATATCCTTGACAAAATGTCTGTAGAATCCGGCATGCCCCAAGAAACTTCTTACAGCCTTTATATCTATTGGAGGTGGGAGTTTTTCAATTGCTTCTATTTCTGCTTTATCCACCTCCAACCCTTCCCGCGATACCTTGTGCTCCAGCACAATGCCCTCCTTCACCATAAAATGGCATTTTTTCCAGTTAAGCACGAGATTCGTCTCTCACATCTTTTCAGTATCTTCTCCAAGTTGGCAAGAAAAACTTCGTATGTATGCCCATAGACAGAGAATTCGTCCATAAATATTTCGACAGAGTTCTCAAGATATTCTGAAAAGATGGTCATCATGCACCTTTGGAACGTGCTTGGCACATTGCAGAGGTCGAACGGCATGCGGTGAAAAGCAAAGGTCCCATATGGGCAGGTGAATGTGGTCTTGTCCTGGTCTTCTAGAGCAATCATGATATGGTTATACCCGGCATAGCCATCCAAAAAGCAGTAAAATTCATTTCCGGCTAGACAATCTTGCATCTGGTCAACAAACGACAGAGGGAAATGATCTTTCTTCGTTGCCGCATTTAGCTTGTGGTAGTCCATGCAAATGCACCACCCGGTGATGGTTCTTTGCGGTATCAGCTCATTATTTTTGTTGGAGACTACCGTCATGCCACCTTTCTTTGGCACACACTACACGGGGCTGACCCATGTGCTGTCTGCTATCGGATAAATAATGTCCACACTTAATGATCTCCTTTTTAACGACTTCTTTCATCGCAGGGTTGAGTCTGCGCTGATGTTCGATCGTTGCCTTGTGGTTTTCTTCGAGACAAATTCGGTATATACAGTACGCTGGGCTAATTCCTCAAATGTCTGCGAGCGTCCAGCCAATTGCTCGGACATGCTTCCTTAGAATGCTCATCAACGCATTCTCCTAGTCTTCATTAAGCTCCAAGGAAATAATTACTGGCAGCTTCTCATTCTGCCCTAAAAATGCATACTTTAGGTGATTCGGCAGGGTCTTTAACTCTATTGTTGATGGTTCTTTCAGAGACGGTTGCGTTGTTTTTCTTTCTTCTTTTACTATTGGCTCTTCTTCTTGGGTTGCGATCATCTCAACTTCCTTGCTTGGATTTTCTATGATCGCATTACATATTGCAATGGACGCACTTGCATCCTCATCTTCATTTTCATTGTCAAGTTTCTCTTCTTCATTCATACTTTGGTCGTCATTAGATTCATTCAAGTTTTCATCGTCAAGAAACTTCATGGCACGGATGATGTTGAACTTGAGCTTCTATCCATTTATGTTCAAAGTGATCTCTCCTTTGTGCACATCAATTTGGGCACGACCTGTTGATAAAAATGGTCACCCTAGGATGATGGGCACGTCTTTATTGGCTTCGTAATCTAAGATGATGAAGTCAGCTAGTAATATAAATTTTTCGATGGTAATCAGCACGTCCTTCACCTTTCCCTCTAGATGACCCAGAGATTTATCTGCAAGTTGGAGAGTCACGGTCATGGGCGCAAGTTGCCCCACATTCAGCTGCTTAAAGATCGACAGAG